>NC_136263.1:108615618-108700813 GCF_964187855.1 Myxine glutinosa
TTTGAGTCTTTTGGTCATCATCGTCTTTTGTTTGATGCAACTCAAGTTTGTTCATGGCATGAAAAAAAAAGTCGGGGTTTACGGGGGTCTACCAGCGGTCAAAGTGGATCCAGATTTGACCCCAACAGAGTAGGAATTTGCTTTTTCCTCTGAAATTACACACATGATTTCAATAAAACTTGATCACAACCTTCATACCAAAGTTTGTTGACGGTATTAGAAAAACTAGGGCATGCCCGTACTATATCTATATCTAAAATTATATCCCCCCCTCTATTTACATGAAATGGTTTGGTCCATGAAATGTTTTGGTCCATTCGCAACGCCAAAGCGAACGGCGAACGCTTTACATGAAATGGTTTGGTGCATGAAATGTTTTGGTCCATTCGCAACGCCAAAGCGAACGGCGAACGGCTTGCGAGTACAGTGACAATCCCCCCGGGGTTTTAATTAGTTTTAAAACGGAGCTTGGCAACCGCTGGCGTTCTTTAGCCGGCAGCTTCGCCCGCCCGAACGCCGTTACAGTACCTTCGACCGCGAGTTGCTCGGACTTCACTTGGCGGTCAGGCACTTCCGCCATCTGCTCGTGCGAGTACAGTGACAATCCCCCCCCCCCCCCCTCTATTTACATGAAATGGTTTTTATTAGTTTTAAAACATCGTTTAACGCCAACATAGCGCCAACATAGTTTGCAAACGTGAAATAAATGAATACGCTCTCAAATGTGCCATCCGAGGCAGAGTGTGTCCGCCACGTTCGGCACACGCGATAGCTCGCTGCTCTCTGATTGGTTGAATCGTTTTTTGGACATAGCTCGGTAAGTAATTGTCCGATTAATATGAAACCTTGAAAAGGCACATCCTCGGGTCCCCAGCAATATACCTGGCAAGTTTAAAGTATATGGGACCCGTGGTTGTCGAGAAACAGCGGTCACAGACAAACAAACGTACAAACGTACAAACGTACAAACAAACACACAGAGATTACTGGAATTATAGATAGATTGGGTTCTCGGGGAGTCTACTGGGACTGGGTTCTAGGGAAGTCTACGGGGGGGGGGGGGGGGGGAAAGGGGAGGGGTTACTTCCTTGCTCGTGGTGGCCGTTCATCCTGGATTGGTTTACTTGATACTGACGTCATTTGTTTTACTAGGACGTGCCCGTACGTGGGTGCCCGTTCCTTGCCAAAAAAAAAAAAAAATTTGTGTAGGGGTGTGTGTGTGTAAACATCCTAGGGCGTTGCCGTACGTGGGTGCAAAAAAACATGCGTGCAAACAACAACAACAAAAAAAAACTTTGAAATCACGTGGCAGTAACGACCACAGAACCCCCCTCCCTCTATTTACATGAATGGTTTGGTCCATTCGCAACGACCACAGAACCCCCCCCTCTATTTACATGAATGGTTTGGTCCATTCGCAAAGCCAAAGCGAACGACCACAGAACCCCCCCCCTCTATTTACATGAATGGTTTGGTCCATTCGCAAAGCCAAAGCGAACGACCACAGAACACACCCCCCCCCCCCCCCCCTCTATTTACATGAATGGTTTGGTCCATTCGCAAAGCCAAAGCGAACGGCGAACGGCTAAATCGCCATAGCTCGGTAAGTACTTGTCCGATTAATTTAAAACCTTGAAAAGGCACATCCTCGGGTCCCCAGCAATATACCTGGCAAGTTTCAAGTATATCGGACCGGTAGTTGTCGAGAAACAGCGGTCACAGACAAACAAACGTACAAACGTACAAACGTACAAACGTACAAACAAACACACAGAGATTACTGGAATTATAGATAGATTATGCCAAGAAGGCAAACAACAACCAATCTGAGTCAGACATGTCTCAGTATTTGACCCTCATAGTCCATGAATGATATTCAATTTCAGGCTGTTAATTTTACTACAGTATATCGAATATATGCCAAAAAAGGCCAAATCCATGTTATTACAATGCGTCTAGGTGGATGTCCTCTTTCATACGAAATTGAGGTTTATGGTGAAGTGAGGAGAAGAGTGGAAAAAGACAACTCACCTTACAGTGGGACAACAAGTATGGGGAAAAATAACGAACAAGAAAACAGGGCAGAGAGGAAACACAACAGATCTAAAGGAGGCCCCGCAAGAACACTCGGCCCGTACAAGGACACACAAACCCAGGATAAGAGCACACGCGCGAAGGCACTCGATGAGATGTATAAATACATGACATCATCAAATTAAAAACTAATGAACAAAAAACGTTAAACAAAAACAATTCAGAGAATACGCATCCTCATCATTTGAAAGAAATAAACAAAGCAATAATAATCAGTGCTAAAGCAAAATCGAGCAGACATTGATAAATAGGATATGTCAGCGTCCATTACCACTCGGTGCCTCCTCGTCGCTGGCTTTGTCGTCGTTAAACTTTTGCTGTAAGGACAAGAATGTCTCAGGGAATAAAGACTTTTGGCTCTCCATGTATCTTAACACAAAGGCATCGGCATCTGTGATGATGAAGTGATGCTTGAACACTGCAGACAGGGAAAAGGAACGTTACATGGAAAGGTTAGTTATTTGCTCAAACATTTACTGAAGTTTAGTAATAATAGAAAAAAAGGATCATCCTGAGATACCATACTCGGTGGTGTAATGGTCGGAGTGTCTATTCTGTGTCTGGGGTATCCATGGTTTGAATCCGACTCGGCTGAGTCCGACGAAAGACTTTTAAAATGGTATGTGCTGCTTCCTTGCTTGATGCTCAGCATTTATAAAGGTTAGAGCATGAACAACAACCATAGCACAGGCTTTATGAAAAGCGGAAAATACGGGAAGAAAATAGTGTACTTTCCTAATCTGGATTCTCGGCACAGCCCAAGCCTAATTCACTATCCCGGAGGATTTATGTACTGTATCCATGAGAGTCCAAAAGACATTCATTGTTATGGGTCCAAACACAAAAAACAGTTGTGATATGTCCTTGCGATTGCGCTAAGAAATCTATTCTATGCATATTCAGTGGATTAACATCAATGCATAAAGTAAGGACAAAAGTTAGCATTTATAAAAATGAAATAATGAATTTGAATAGCGTGAAATGGGGTGAATAGGGACAGCAAGGTGAATAGGGACAGCAAGGTGAATAGGGACAGCAAGGTGAATAGGGACAGCAAGGTGAATAGGGACAGCAAGGTGAATAGGGACAGCAAGGTGAATAGGGACAGCAAGGTGAATAGGGACAGCAAGGTGAATAGCGACAGCAAGGTGAATAGGGACAGCAAGGTGAATAGGGACAGCAAGGTGAATAGGGACAGCAAGGTGAATAGGAACAGCAAGGTGAATAGGGACAGCAAGGTGAATAGGGACAGCAAGGTGAATAGGGACAGCAAGGTGAATAGGGACAGCAAGATGAATAGGGACAGCAAGGTGAATAGGGACAGCAAGGTGAATAGGGACAGCAAGGTGAATTGGGACAGCAAGGTGAATTGGGACAGCAAGGTGAATAGGGACAGCAAGGTGAATAGGGACAGCAAGGTGAATAGGGACAGCAAGGTGAATAGGGACAGCAAGGTGAATAGGGACAGCAAGGTGAATAGGGACAGCAAGGTGAATAGGGACAGCAAGGTGAATAGGGACAGCAAGGTGAATAGGGACAGCAAGGTGAATAGGGACAGCAAGGTGAATAGGGACAGCAAGGTGAATAGGGACAGCAAGGTGAATAGGGACAGCAAGGTGAATAGGGACAGCAAGGTGAATAGGGACAGCAAGGTGAATAGGGACAGCAAGGTGAATAGGAACAGCAAGGTGAATAGGGACAGCAAGGTGAATAGGGACAGCAAGGTGAATTGGGACAGCAAGGTGAATAGGGACAGCAAGGTGAATAGGGACAGCAAGGTGAATAGGGACAGCAAGGTGAATAGGGACAGCAAGGTGAATAGGGACAGCAAGGTGAATAGGGACAGCAAGGTGAATAGGGACAGCAAGGTGAATAGGGACAGCAAGGTGAATAGGGACAGCAAGGTGAATAGGGACAGCAAGGTGAATAGGGACAGCAAGGTGAATAGGGACAGCAAGGTGAATAGGGACAGCAAGGTGAATAGGGACAGCAAGGTGAATAGGAACACAAACTGAAAAAAGTTCGGAACCTTTTTTCGCTGAAAATTGATAACCATACTGATTTGTTGATATTTGGGTTGAAAGTGTTCTCTTGTTTTTTTAAAAAGCAACTTATAGTCCCTATTAACCCCCTATATGGGTTAAATAGGCATAAATAGGATTTTTATGGCTGTCCCTATTCACCCCGTTTTACGGGTAAATAGGGACAGTCACTAATACAATAAAATAATAATCAAGAAACAATCCTGAGTTTCCAACTTATTGCTAAATTGATAGCTCAGATGGATGCACATAATATGCACCCATAATATAATCCACGGTGCCAATGAAAAAAAATATGGGATAAAAAGTTTCTCCAAACTGTCCCGATTTCTTGATTATTATTTTTTTGTATTAGTGACTGTCCCTATTCACCTGTAAAACGGGGTGAATAGAGACAGCCATAAAAATCCTATTTATTCCTATTTAACCCATATAGGGGGTTAATAGGGACTATAAGTTGCTTTTTAAAAAAACAAGAGAACACTTTCAACCCAAATATCAACAAATCAGTATGGTTATCAATTTTCAGCGAAAAACGTTTCCGAACTTTTTTCAGTTTGTGTTCCTATTCACCTTGCTGTCCCTATTCACCTTGCTGTCCCTATTCACCTTGCTGTCCCTATTCACCTTGCTGTCCCTATTCACCCCATTTTACGGTACTGTTCACGCTTACAATAGCTAAGTTAGAACTATCATTGATGATGTATGTAACAGGCAAAAAGAGATTAAAAGCAAATTAAATCCAATAATAGAATGCATCACAAACCTTTACTCCAAGGAATAATAAGTAATAAGGCCAAATAACATTGCCTTAAATCTCCCTACGACCTCCCTGCTGCCCCTTGAGCCATGACATGGCACAGTAGAATGCTGGAGAACACACCAACAGCAGAAATAGAGGGACACTTGCAGCAAGAATGGGAAAGGGGGAAAATGAGAGCAAGAAGAGGACACAGGGGTGAATGAGCTGGATACAGGCTCAATCACAGCAAGAAGGAGCTGGAAGGGAAAATTCGGAATGAAGCAGCATTCCTAGGGGAAAAAAATCCAAAAATCTGTTGCTCTGCCCCTGGCTGCACCGTGCCGCTGTTCCCACACGCCACTCTTCTCCACAGCTGAACTTTTGGTGACTGTTGTGCGAGGATCTCAGCTGGTAGTTTCCTCTTATCGGAAAATCGGCCAACAAGCGACGCCTGCATTGGCAGAACTTTCCAGACGATTACTTCACCTTTTCCTCCAGAAATCATCATGTGACCCCCATCTTCAGAATGTCCAGTAAAGAGCGAGGGCAGTCGAAACATCAGCAATATTTGATACGTCAGATATTTAACCACTGTATTAGATAGAATGGAAAAACGAATCATTGTGAAGGCTTGTGCCAGTCGGAATTGACGGACAGGTACAATGATGGATGGAATCAAGAGATCGTTGATCGATGTATTGTAACTGCTGTGGGAAACAAGGAGAAGCTGATGTTTCAAGTGTGAACCCTTCGTCGGAGTAAAAAAATATTCAACCAACTTGTCTCAAAACAACTGCTGCTGTCTCAAGTGTCATTAGAAGGACCAGAAGTGGAGGCACACTCCACTCACCCACCAGGCAATGAGTGCATCTCACTTATAGTAGTTGTAAGTGAGACATTTACCAATGGATTAAAAAAAACAATGAATCGCACTCTGGGCTTTGAGGCCTGGTAATCTTTTTCATTTTGGCAACTCAGAAAGACCTGTCTAGACTGCTGTCAGCAACAACGTGAGTGTAATGATTCCTGCATTTCATTTTTGGTTATCTTTTAGTTTCCGCACATTAAGATACAGACAAGGCAGAGGTATGCTGCAATCCCATGCAGCAAGCAAATTGTATGAAATAAAATCTACATAAAATGCATTCAGAAAGTATTCAGACCCCTTCACTTTTTTCACATTTTGTTACGTTGCAGCCTTATGCTGAATTCGTTTAAATTCATTTTTTCCCTCATCAATCTACACTCAATACCCCAAAATGACGAAGAGAAAACAGGATTTCAGAAAGTTTTGCAAATTTATTAAAAAGAAAAAACTGCAATATCACATTTACATAAGTATTCATACCCTTTGCTATGACACTTGAAATTTAGCTCAGGTGCCTCCCATTTCTCTTGATAATCTTTGAGATGTTTCTACACCTTGATTGGAGTCCACCTGTGGTAAATTCAATTGATTGGACATGATTTGGAGAGGCACACACCTGTCTATATAAGGTCTCACAGCTGACAATGCATATCAGAGCAAAAACCAAGCCATGAGGTCGAAGGAACTGACTGCAGAGCTCAGAGACAGGATTGTGTCGAGGCACAGATTGGGGAAGCCTACAAAAAATTTCTGCTGCATTGAAGGTTCCCAGGAGCACAGTGGCCTCCATAATTCTTAAATGGAAGAAGTTTGTAACAATCAGGACTCTTCCTGGAGCTGGCCGCCCGGCCAAACTGAGCAATCGGGGGCGAAGGGCGTTGGTAAGAGAGGTGACCAAGAACCCGATGGTCACTCTGGCTGAGCTCCAGAGATCCTGTGTGGAGATGGGAGAAACTTCCAGAAGGACAACCATCACTGCAACACTCCACCGATCTGGGCTTTATGGCAGTGTGGCCAGACGGAAGCCTCTCCTCAGTGAAAGACACATGAAAGCCCGCTTGGAGTTTGCAAAAAATCACCTAAAGACTCAGACCGAGAAACAAGATTCTGTGGTCTGATGAAACCAAGATTGAATTGTTTGGCTTCCGTCTGGCCACTCTGCCATCATCCTGAATGTCCTGTTTTCTCTTTGTCATTATGGGGTATTGAATGTAGATTGACGAGGGAAAAAATGAATTTAAACGATTTCAGCATGAGGCTGCAACATAACAAAATGTGAAAAAGTGAAGGGGTCTGAATACTTTCTGAATGCACTTTATCTACAAACTACATACAAAATGATAAGCCATAGCACTCACGCAATATCTAACATTCATTCTAATATCCCATTAACTAGCTTGAAACATGTATAGGATGGACTCCCCATGGAGAATATTTCAATACTAACTGATGCCATAGGTCACATGGTATGGCAGCCATATTGGATTTAAAATAATAGCCATCATTTTATCCAAAACCGCTCAATGAAAAAAAATGAAACTTGGCATACATCATCAACTCCCCATGGGGTATATTGGGTGATAACGATGACATCAACAGTGAAGTGGTATCCCAGCCATAATCACTTGAATTGACCATCATGCATGTTGAACCCTCCTAAGGTACTTTTTACAAGCAGGTTGCCCATCACTGAAAACCAGATAATGACATGAAAAGAGCAAATGAGTAATTCCTCAGATAGTTATGGACCTGTTGAATGAGATGAAGTCAAACGCTGACCTTCTATGGTGGCCCCAATAGCCAGGTCTCCCGGGTTGTAGTAGACAGGGGCATCAGGAGAGCTTCCGGGCTTGATAACACGGGTGCACTCCAGAAAGCGTCCACCGTTACGGCCCGTATTGGGCTGCATTGGCTCAAACACGCTGATGGTGTCGTTAGACAGGTGGTACGAAATGATGAAGGCACGTCCCTTGTCCTCGGCTATCGCTGAGTCCTGGTGAACATGTAGCGTTATCTCTTTCAAAGCACTTACTGTATGTGTTAAAAAGGTAATGAGAAACCTCCATAAACCTGTCTTCACCTACCTGTTGGTTTGCCCAGGAATCTTTTATAGCCCCAACATGAAACACTCTACTATATTAAACAAGGCATTTCCTTCTATCTTACTATAATTCACCAAATGTCTGTCCGTCCGTCCGCATCCAGGTACCGCAAAAACGGCTGAACCGATCGCAACGAAATTTTGGGTTGGTAATCCTGGGATCTCCTGGAGTAAAATGGGCGATATTGTTTTTCCTATTTCAGCTTTGGTCTCCAGCATTTTCAGGTTTGGAATCCTGCATAACGTTATTGTCCCAGGTACCGCAAAAACGGCTGCACCATTGGGAACGATACACCTCCATGCCCGTGGGATTCCTAAAGGTGACCCCACCAGTGTATGATAATTATAGAATTGAAAACAGCTGATCTAATCTTCACCAAATTTCGCATGCAGGTCATGAGCATTAAATAACCCCATACAGGTCATGGGAACAAAAATTAGTTTCAGTTTAATCATAAAGGTGCCCGTTTTAAAAGGCCTGTCTTTCCGGATTGAGGAACAAGAAACGGGAATGGGAGCTTCATGTAGCGGCTCCATTGGTAACATTTATTATTGTACGACAGCAGGAGCCCTTTAGAAGGAACATACAAAATTATATATAATAATATTTCTCATAGCAATAAAAAATATATAAACATACATGGAAGGAGCACACAACAACAACAACCATGACAACAGCAGCAACAATAATTACACATTGTAAAATATCCTAATATCCTTTTTTCGCATGTTCCACTTCATGTATGTATGTATTGGGGTAGAGAGGGTGGTTGGAGGGTGGGGCAACCTCTCCGAGCAACACTTATTGGGGGGCGGCAAGAAAAATTTAAATCTATGATCTATCTACACCTACGAGGACGTTTTTCCCATGGTGCATGGCCGACTCGGTTAGAACACCAAACACATGAATGAATCATCCTTTCTATGGAACATCAGGGTGGTAGTTTATAACTGGTTCAGAATCCGAACCCAGGGTGGACAGCTCAGAGCTGAGTGTGCAAACATCTTGACATTGCGGGTGGGAGCGCAGGGAGTCCGCTGGCCAATGGCTGCGACCAACGTTGTGCCAGAGAGTGGGGCCACCAAACAGGGGCACAGGGAATGCTGGGAAAATAACTCCAAACCGAAGCCTTGAATGTACAGTATCTCACATACTCATTCCTGTACAAGGTGAAGGCATCAGTGACGTTGATGTTGGTAAACTGTAAACATGTGCTTGTTTACACTCATCAGCTGTTCCACCCATGCCCCCACACAGGCCACAGACTCCCATATCTAAATCTAAATTACAAATGTTTTGATATTTTTTACAAATGGTGAAGCGAGTTTGCAAGACAGGATGGAGTTCCGAGCACGATGCAATTGACGCTGTCTCGTCCAACATGTATGAAATATCCGAAGCCTTGGAGCAGCTTGGTGATAGTAACACTGAGACGCAGGACACACCGTCGGCTATTTTGTTGAATAGTATGATGACCTACATTTTCACAGTATACATATTCGGTTGGAAGCCGGAGCTGACTGAGATTAATGACACACAAACCATTCTCCAAACGGCTGGGCTCGGGCTAGATGCCTCTGCTGCCAAGTTTGGGGCCCTTGTTTTATTTTTCCCAAAATGAGCAGGATAACACCGTCGGGTAGGCGAAAATCAATGCCGTCCATTTTTGCGAACACATGGAAATCTCTACAGAGCAGTAGATAAGGAAGAAGAGAACGCCAGTGGAAGACACCGCGGACACAGGTTTCTCATTACAAGATGAGATCAAACACGAGCAGTATGACATCTTGGATGTGCCACATGAGGATAATGACCCGAGACACCCATCAGATTGGTGACGAACATTGAGTTTGGGTTTCTCACGTCATTCAGTTGCCTGGTGGACCCATCCAACAACAGTAACATTGCCTTGAAATTCCACCATCTCACAGAGGGGTACGACCAGATCGGTGGACTGGAAGACACATGCAATCCTTATATCTGCTGTGAAGTGGGTATTTGAGGAATCTTCCCCCAACATTCCCATCACACTGAGAACATTTCTCACCATGTGTGTGTGAGCGTGGCAGCGTGTGAGGAGCTTCTCCAAACTGAAACTGATTAAGACCTTTCTCAGATCCACAATGATTCACTCTCGGCTCAGTAATCGAGCCATCCTCTCCATTGAGCAAGGACAAGCCGAGTCAATCGAGTTTGAAGCTGTGATAGATGAGTTTGCCTCACTCAAGGCTAGGAAAAGGTGATTCACACAATCACAACAACAAGTGCACGCTGAGTGGGCCAATGACCATTTTATTTGTCTCACCCCGAAAGGGATCTGTATTTGTGTGTTGTTTGTCTGTCTGTCTGTGTGCATGTGTCTATATATTTTTGCTTTAAAAATAGTTTAATATGCAACTGCTTGTCCGATCGATGCAAAACTTTAAACGTAGGAGGGACTCCCCATGGAGAATAATTAAATACTAACTCTGATGTCATAGGTCACATGGTATGACAGCCACAATGGATTACATTTTTTAAAATTGCCATCATTTTATCCAAAACCATTCAATGAACAAAAATTGAAAGTTGGCATATATCAACACCCATGGGGTATATTGGGTAATAATTATGACAACGGTGAAGTGGCATTCCAGCCATAATCGGTTGAATTGAAATTCTTATCCAAAAATCTGAAACTTCATATATCTGATCTATGACCCGATGTAAGTGAAGATTTAAATTTCTGACGTTCATAAACCATCACAACAAACAATGTGACATAATAGGGTACAGGGTGCATGGATGATGGGCTGATGGGCTGACGGATGTATGGGCCATAATAGTAGAGTGTTCAGTTAACAATGGTATTTCTGTTCAGAATGCGCGAGGCGAGACTATGCGCTCAACTATCACCATTCTAGTTTCGAAAGGTGGAAATTTGATACTGTATATCACCCCAAACATTATTTTTCCTTGATACGCCACTGTATGTACGTATGTCCCACATGGACTCAATTACAGACACAGGGAGAAATAAAAGAAAATAAAATGTTTTGGTAATCGGCCGGCACTCAGCTTTGCAGTTCAACCGAGGGCTTGTAGACGTTCATCGCCTCCAAACCACCACACGGGAAGCGCACAAAAATGGCGCAGAGTTGCGGTCCTCGACGTCCCAACATGATACTTCTCTCGATGCCGACTGCCCCAAACCTCTCTTGTTCAGTCTCTTCACAAGCACACACAAGCCAAAGATGGGCCACCGCCCGTGACCAAGCCAGAACAAAGGAGAGCGCGGCAAACACGACCGTCTACTATGAATCCCAGGATCAGAAGAAGAGACCAAGATGGCGAGACGGAGTCTTTTTCCTTCAGCTCTCGAAAGTTTGACGCTGACGTCACACTCTGACCAATCACCGAGCACTATTCCATCATCCATCACTCCAACCAATCACGAATCCCGGGGTGTGGTCTCCCCGTCACGAGTCGTTGGGGGGCGGAGTCTAGTTGCTGTTCGAGAATGTTCGGATGACGTCGGGGTTTACTTGTCGATCGGCAAATGCTGTTTCTATCAGACCTGGCAGCATGGTTGGCTAATGGAGCCCATCGCCTGGCCGGCTGAGTTTTATAAAAACATTAGGGAAAAATCACAGGGAGGCAATACATACTGGGGATTATTAACCATAAGACCTATAATTAATTAGCACAAAACCACCCTCCTTATGGCTACATGCAAACACTCTTAACCTGAACATTTACCCTGCTTATGTACATCGAGATGGCTTCATCTTCTTCGCGTTACACGGTCCATACTAAAACCTCCACATTCCTGACTTTCCTAAGGTATTTCTTGCCTACCCCCACAAACGTAACAGTATGTATGTATGTATGTATGTATGTATGTATGTATGTATGTATGCACTTTATGGAATCTAAAACAGCATGGCCGATCTCCATCAAATTTTGCATATGTGGTTGGGGATACTCAGGGCCAGGTCTTGGGCACAAAGGAGCCCCCCACCCTCCCAAACGTGCAATTTTCACCTGGACATGGAGAATTGTGCAAGAGGTTTAGCCACTGATCCCTGCTTGAGACAGGGGGGTATGGATACAACATTTCGCTCCCAGAGGGATTACTAGTGATGTAAATGAGGAACATACTGGTGATTATTAATGTAATGTTAATGATGTATCTTGAACCAAAATATTTTTTCATGTACAAAGATAGTGTTCATAATGTTACCCAATTCTCCATTATCATTCAATCAAACACAATAGATGCCAATGCCTTATGTCCCATTTCTCAATTTTAGTTATTGTTTGGTTTAGATGATAACCACTCACTTAGATGCTTGTAAAAATGAACAGCCATGGGAATCAAGCACACATCAGTTGAGTGAAGAAACTCTTATTTTAAATTCAGACGAATTAGCTGATGAGGATTCCATGGCAATTGCCCATCTGGAAGTCCATGAAAAAAGGATGGAACAATTTGTGTAGATTCCATCAAGCATCTGGATGATTGTTTCCAAAGTGTTGATTGCAAAGGGCTATGGAATGTCCATTGCCATAAAGGAGGTATTTGCTCAAGAACACCATTATGTTAAGAACCTGGTTGAGGTTGTGAAAACTCTGCAACCCACGGTGCTGATTGGAGTAGTTGCCATTGAAGGGGCGTTTACAGAGGATATTCTGAGAGACATGGCGGGGGCCAATAAGCATCCTGTCATCTTCGCTCTCAACAATCCTACCAGCAAAGTGGAAGGCAGTACAAAAGAGTGCTACTCGCTCAATGTGGGTCATGAGATCTATGCCAGTGGCAACCTCTTCCAACGAGGGAACCTCCCTGATAGGATAGTCTGCATCCAGTGCAGGGGAAAAAACTGATCTGGCCTTGAGTGTTGTGGCTTGTGGTGTACAGACCACTGAAGAAGAGCTCTTCCTCATAGCTGCACAAAGCATTGCCAACCTAGTGACCAATAGCAGTCCGGCTGAAAAGAGACTCTTTAACCGCTCAACCAAAGCTCCGTTGTTTTTCAAACATGGTGTGACATTCCTTTTGAGCAAATACTACACAGGATAATTGATTCTTGTCACATGCAGTTGTTTGTTCTCCAAAAAGTATTTCAACAAAATTTTGCAAAGTTCAGTAGCTAAATAATAAACTGTATAACATTCCCCTTGGTGTTACAAGTACCTTCTCAACTTAGAAGTACGAACTGACTTTTGAGCAGGCTGAGAAAGCGCATTCAGGAGAAGTCTTTCTTCAACTCTCTTGATTAATTTAAACTCTCTGTTCACGAAAGTACTCGAACAACTCAGTTGATCCTGAGTCAGTAGTAATGTAGGTGAAGTTTAAATGTTGCTAAAACTATGGCTGATTTGTATTGTACCATTAATAGAGTTGTTCTAACAGTCTTAATGGTAATGAAAAGAGTGGATGAATGGTTGCAACACAGAGGAAATCTTTGTGGTTGGCACGATTCTTAAAATTAGAGAAAGGTAAAATAAATAATTAAGCAAGTCCAAAAAAGTTGTTGAGGTTTGTAAAAGACAATTGTGGCATTTCTTATAGATTTTCCAATGACTGTAGTTCTGTCTTAATGCTTTAGACTTTAGAGTTTAGAGTGTGTTATGAAGTTATATGCCAATATTGACCACACTTCTTATGAAGCCATTTTTCATTTGGCAGCATGAGGTCCCACATAAAGTGTTGGAGCCCTCTTCTTTCATTACAGCAAATATCTGTGAGTAGCATCATTGCCTCCATATTAGGGCTGGAATTTGTAATTTGGCAAGGTTACTCATAATAAGTGAGCGAATCCTCATCTAAAAATCTCCGGCGATGAAGCTGAGTCCATGCGTTTTTGTCCCCCGTCGCACAGCGGAGCGAAAAGGGGACTATGGTTTTCTCCTCCGTCCGTGTGTCCGTCCGTCTGTGCGTGCGTGCGTGCGTAAGCGAAGGACCGCATTCGAATTTGGTGTGTGGGTGCAACCCACGTCAAAATCCAAGATGGCCGCCGCCATGTATGTCTGAACCTTGAGATGAATATATTGAAAAATAAGCGAAGTACCAACTTCTAATCTGGTGTTTGGGTGTATCTCGGCATAAGGAAGAACGCTTTTGAAAATTGGGTCGCCACGTCAAAATCCAAGATGGCCGCCACCATATATATGTCTGAACATTGTGAGCGAAATATCTTGAAAAATAAGCGAAGTACCAACTTCTAATCTGGTGTGTGGGTGTATCTAGGCACAAGGAAGAAGGCTATTGAAAATTGGATCGCCACGTCAAAATCCAAGATGGCCGCCGCCATGTATGTCTGAACCTTGTGAGATGAATATCTTGGAAAATAAGCGAAGTACCAACTTCTAATTTGGTGTGTGGATGTATCTCGGCATAAGGAAGAACGCTATTGAAAATTGGGTCGCCACGACAAAATTCAAGATGGCCGCCACCATATATTTGTCTGAACCTTGTGAGCGAAATATCTCGAAAAATAAGCGAAGTACCAACTTCTAATCTGGTGTGTGGGTGTATCTCGGCATAAGGAAGAACGCTATAGAAAATTGGGTCGCCACGTCAAAATCCAAGATGGACGCCTCCATGTATGTCTGAACCTTGTGAGCGAAATATCATATCATAGCATGTTTTCTGCGTCTTCCACTTTGTCAACTCACATCACTTCCCCGACGGGCGACCGAGGTGTAACGCTTGTTCACTTTCCCATAGCAGGGAGGTCGGTGGTCTATTTGTCTTCTGCCGCCTCCTTTGTCTTGCACCCTCTGCTCTTTCCCTGCTTTGTCCCACCCCCCAAGTTTCTTTCTGTCGAGTGCATGCGATCCAACATCAGCCTCCTTTCTGGTGAAACTCCCAAAATCCAGAATCACTGCTCACCTCCACTCACTCATTCCTCTATTATACCACATGTTGAATCAACTTCCACATTCTATTCAATCTCGTTCTTTCTTCCAGGTCTTCAAGACAGCTGTTCAGCAACATCTCAGATCATCCCCCATCCAAAACCATCTACCACCATTAAACCCCCTCGCCCACCCCAAACTCATCTCCTTCCACAATTGCAGTTTTTCCTTCGCGAGATTTTGCGGCTGTATCCATCTTGTCCACCTCTGCATCCTCCACTACCCCTCATTCATCCCCACATCCCTTATTTGTCCAAGTCTCACTCTGTTTTTTTTTCTCATGATTTTTCAGCTCGGCCATCATCGTTATACTGGAAATGTTATTGTCGTGATTACATACTTACCAAGACTGCACTGTAACGTAGCACTTTGTTGTGGTTGTCGAGCATTTTCATGTAGTCTTTCTTTGGCTGCTGAGGAACGATAAACAGACAGTTCTGAAGAGAGTCCTCCAATGATCCAAAGCCGTTGTAAGGAGGCAACACCTGTGGAGAGATAGGAGAAAATAACACAAAGAGTGTGGCTGTGGTTATCGAGTTCCAATCCCATTAATTCATTCATTTCATCATTCACTTAATTCTGGAAGCTTTATTATATGCCCTCATTGCTCTGAAATGACAACTCAAGGATGCTAATAAAGAAGGGTCATCAGGTTTTTGCCCATGTACAGGAAGTAAATTTGCCAATAGTGATGCCCTCATGACCCACAATTGCTAAACATTTCCTTCATCTCAAAAAGTATATGAATTGTTGGACATGCAAAACATCTTTAAAATATGTCAAGAACATTTAAAATATTCAGATGCACTCGCAACAGTCAACAGTCGCAACAGTCAGTCAGGCACAGTGCATTCAGAAAATATTCAGACCCCTTCACTTTTATCACATTTTGTGATGTTTAAATTCATTTTTCCCCTCGTCAATCTACACTCACTACCCCATAATGACAAAGAGAAAACAGGATTTTAGAAAGTTTTGCAAATTTATTAAAAAGAAAAAACTGAAATATCACATTTACATAAGTATTCATACCCTTTGCTATGACACTTGAAATTTAGCTCAGGTGCCTCCCATTTCTCTTGATAATCTTTGAGATGTTTCTACACCTTGATTGGAGTCCACCTGTGGTAAATTCAATTGATTGGACATGATTTGGCAAGACACACACCTGTCTATATAAGGTCTCACAGCTGACAATGCATATCAGAGCAAAAACCAAGCCATGAGGTCGAAGGAACTGCCTGCAGAGCTCAGAGACAGGATTGTGTCGAGGCACAGATCTGGGGAAGCCTACAAAAACATTTCTGCTGCATTGAAGGTTCCCAAGAGCACAGTGGCCTCCATAATTCTTAAATGGAAGAAGTTTGGAACAACCAGGACTCTTCCTGGAGCTGGGCGCCCGGCCCAACTGAGCAATCGGGGGAGAAGGGCCTTGGTAAGAGAGGTGACCAAGAACCCAATGGTCACTCTGGCTGAGCTCCAGAGATCCTGGGTGGAGATGGGAGAAACTTCCAGAAGGACAACCATCACTGCAACACTCCACCGATATGGGCTTTATGGCAGTGTGGCCAGACGGAAGCCTCTCAGTGAAAGACACATGAAAGCCCGCTTGGAGTTTGCAAAAAAGCACCTAAAGGACTCTCAGACTGAGAAACAAGATTTTGTGGTCTGACGAAACCAACATTGAACTGTTTGGCCTCAATTCTAAGCATCATGTCTGGAGGAAACCAGGCACCGCTCAACACCTGCCCAATACCATCCCAACGGTGAAACATGGTGGTGGCAGCATCTGTGGGGGTGTTTATCAGCAGCAGGGACTGGGGGACTGGTCAGGGTTGAGGGAACAATGAACGTAACAAAGTGCAGAGATATCCTTGATGAAAAACTGAAACAGAGCTCAGGACCTCAGACTGGGCCGAAGGTTCACATTCCAACAGGACAATGACCCGAAGCACATAGCCAAAACAACGCAGGAGTGGCTTAGGGACAACTCTGTGAAGGTCTTTGAGTGGCCCAGCCAGAGCCCTGACTTGAACCCAATCGAACATCTCCGGAGAGACCTGAAAATGGCTGTCCACCGACGGTCCCCATCCAACCTGACAGAGCTTGAGAGGATCTGCAGAGAAGAATGGCAGAAAATCCCCAAATCCAGGTGTGCAAAGCTTGTCACGTCATACCCAAGAAGACTCGAGGCTGTAATCGCTGCCAAAGGTGCTTCAACTAAATACTGAGTTGAGGCTCTGAATATGTACTTATGTCAATGTGATATTTCAGTTTTTTTCTTTTTAATAAATTTGCAAAACTTTCAAAAATCCTGTTTTCTCTTTGTCATTACAGGGTGCTGAGTGTAGATTGATGAGGGAAAAATGAATTTAAACGATTTCAGCATAAGGCTGCAACATAACAAAATGTGAAAAAAGTGAAGGGGTCTGAATACTTTCTGAAGGCACTGTAGTTCCTTTCAATCAATATTGCCTCAAGGCTTTCAAACAAACTCACAATTTAAATGAGAAATGTACCGACAATTGAATTTTTTTTAAAGTAACTGAAAGGCCCCTGAGGGGGACCTCCCCTCCCCTCGCCTCCCTCTCCTCCAACCTTCCGTCTCCTCTACTCTCTTCTCTTACTCTCCTTCCTCATCCTCCTCCAACCTTCCTCCAACCCTCCTCCAACCCTCCTCCAACCCTCCTCCAACCCTCCTCCAACCCTCCTCCAACCCTCCTCCAACCCTCCTCCAACCCTCCTCCAACCCTCCTCTCTCTCCCTCCACTCTCCTTCCCCTCTGCTCCCATCCTCTCTTAATATTCCCATCAGCAAAGCAATCCTGCATTGCCCGGTGTTACGGCCTGAAGCACACCAAGCCAAGCCTTCAATCACACTGTCTTTATTTATGGATTATCACAGGAAAAATCTCTTCCTACACAAAACCAAGAAGGGAGAAAAGAGGGGGGAAAAAAGAGTAGGCCGGTCCAAGGGCGGGCCGGTCCAAGGGCGGGCCGGTCCAAGGGCGGGCCGGTCCAAGGGCGGGCAGGTCCAAGGGCGGGCAGGTCCAAGGGCGGGCAGGTCCAAGGGCGGGCAGGTCCAAGGGCGGGCAGGTCCAAGGGCGGGCAGGTCCAAGTGCGGGCAGGTCCAAGGGCGGGCAGGTCCAAGAGCGGGCAGGTCCAAGAGCGGGCAGGTCCCCAAGAGCGGGCAGGTCCCCAAGAGCGGGCAGGTCCCCAAGAGCGGGCAGGTCCCCAAGAGCGGGCAGGTCCCCAAGAGCGGGCAGGTCCCCAAGAGCGGGCAGGTCCCCAAGAGCAGGCGGGTCCAAGATTAGGCGGGTCCAAGAGTAGGCAGGTCCAAGAGTAGGCAGGTCCAAGAGTAGGCAGGTCCAAGAGTAGGCAGGTCCAAGAGTAGGCAGGTCCAAGAGTAGGCAGGTCCAAGAGTAGGCAGGTCCAAGAGTAGGCAGGTCCAAGAGTAGGCAGGTCCAAGAGTAGGCAGGTCCAAGAGTAGGCAGGTCCAAGAGTAGGCAGGTCCAAGAGTAGGCAGGTCCAAGAGTAGGCAGGTCCACGAGTAGGCAGGGTCCACGAGTAGGCAGGGTCCACGAGTAGGCAGGGTCCACGAGTAGGCAGGGTCCACGAGTAGGCAGGGTCCACGAGTAGGCAGGGTCCACGAGTAGGCAGGGTCCACGAGTAGGCAGGGTCCACGAGTAGGCAGGGTCCACGAGTAGGCAGGGTCCACGAGTAGGCAGGGTCCACGAGTAGGCAGGGTCCACGAGTAGGCAGGGTCCACGAGTAGACAGGGTCCACGAGTAGGCAGGGTCCACGAGTAGGCAGGTCCACGAGTAGGCAGGTCCACGAGTAGGCAGGTCCACGAGTAGGCAGGTCCAAGAGTAGGCAGGTCCAAGAGTAGGCAGGTCCAAGAGTAGGCAGGTCCAAGAGTAGGCAGGTCCAAGAGTAGGCAGGTCCAAGAGTAGGCAGGTCCAAGAGTAGGCAGGTCCACGAGTCGGCAGGTCCAAGAGTCGGCAGGTCCAAGAGTCGGCAGGTCCAAGAGTAGGCAGGTCCAAGAGTAGGCAGGTCCAAGAGTAGGCAGGTCCAAGAGTAGGCAGGTCCAAGAGTAGGCAGGTCCAAGAGTAGGCAGGTCCAAGAGTAGGCAGGTCCAAGAGTAGGCAGGCCCAACAGTAGGCCCCAGGGCAGGCCCAACAGTTGGCCCCAGGGCAGGCCCAACAGTAGGCCCCAGGGCAGGCCCAACAGTAGGCCCCAGGGCAGGCCCAGTGGTAGGCTGCAGTGCAGGCCCAGCATGAGAGGGTAGGAGTAGGCAAGTCCACAAGTAGGCCCCAGGGCAGGCCTAGTGGTAGGCCCCAGTGCAGTAGAGGTACGGCAGCAAGAGTTCGATCAACGTCACCCTTCAGGTAGAGAGGCGGCTGCAGGGGGGGGTTGAACCGGCATACCCTTCAGGTAGCGATTGCAGCTGGAAACTCTACAACCCCCGAAAAAGCATTCCGCCATGAGCCCTCCTCCAAAATGGCCACTCTCTCTCCTCTGAATCACCTTCCTGGCCCCTCCCCTGTCCCACAGCCAATCATAGGCTTTATACACATGGACCAAACCACTTGGTCTAACTCACAGGGGGGTGGGGGGGGAAGGAAGAAGTAAAAGGTCACAAACCGTAACACCGGGTACCTTTGCTAGTCTATAATAACAAAAGGCAATGTTTGTGTATGCATCTGTGTGTGTGTGTGTGTGTGTGTGTGTGTGTGTGTGTGTGTGTGTGTGCATGTGTGCATCTCCCGCATAACTCCAAAACCATGAAACATAGCGGCCCCAAAGTTTGCATGCATACTTATTGAACTCCAAGGGAGTGCATGAATAAGAACTGGGTATTTGGGTGTGTTTAAACACCCCTTTTGAAGATAATTTAGGTGGTGCTCATCACAAAAAAAATAATTAAGCCTTACCAAAAGGGCGGTGCAACATCCAGGTCAGCCCTCTGTCACATCGCTGGGTTCTTAAGCCGCCATTTTGTTTTGGCCTATTCCACTGTGTCTTGTCTTGGAACCATGATGACCTTTCACAGACTAATTAAAGCATATGATCGAAATCTGGATTTAGATTTCAGGAGCGGATCCAGCACATGATATAAGTATCGAAATCTGGAGCGGAATTTGAAAAATTTATGACATTAGCAATTCTTATAACGACTCGTAATTAAATTATAATTTTCCCACATATATCAATGTAATTATTTAATCCTGTTCATTCATTTAATTGCTTCACTATGTCCCCAGTGATGTTTATAATAGAGGACATGGATTTGTTCCCCCCCTCCCCCCTCCCCCACCCCTCCCCCCATTGGAGGAAGACCCTCTCGTGTTCAGGCTGTTTTTGCAAGCTCAGTCAGGGTTTCCCAGATAGCTCAGATGGCAGAGCACTGGTATGGTTTTACAGAGGACCTGGGTTCGATTCCTGGTCTAGGCATGTAGTTTTTTCCATACATATGAATTTAATCTTATAACTAAGCGTATATCTCATAAGTCATAACTAAGCTTTAGGCAGGGCTGTCCTTCCTCCTTCTCCATATTGCCAAATCATTAAACTTAAGTTTTTCTACTGTTCCATCAATTATATTAAGTGAAGAAAAGATTAAGGAATGTGTCCAAAGTGTAACTTTATTGAGTGCAAAGAAAATAATTAACCAGCAGGATCGACGTGAAGGCTTCCACAATCGTGCCTGGGTACTCTGTGGGGGAAATCTCTGGAGTTAGGACGGCAAAATAAATCTAATTAAAGATCGAATGAAAAGAACGTGGCCTGCTCTCTCCTCCTGCTATACTCGATTTAATTTATTGCCTTCCTTTAAAAAGTACAAAATACATTGATCGACGAACAAAGGCGTGTTTCAAGGTAAACCTTTGGGGTTGTCGTTTTGACGTACTTTATGTGTGTGTGTGTGTGTGTGTGTGTGTGTGTGTGTGTGTGTGTGTGTGTGTGTGTGTGTGTATGTGTGTATATAGATTACCACAACAGAACTTTGAGTGCAGTCATTAATCATAACATACAATTCTCTTTTCTAACCCCCCCCCCCCCCTCTCCTCCCCTTTCTCATTTTTCTCCTCCAACCCTATCTGTCTCTCCTCCACCCCTCTCTCTGCCTCCCCCCATCCTTTTCTCTGTCTCCTGCCATCCCTTTCTCTGCCTCCCCCCATCCCTTTCTTTGCCTCCCCCCCTCCCTTTATCTGCCTCCCCCCATCCCTTTCTTTGCCTCCCCCCCTCCCTTTCTCTACCTCCCCCCATCCCTTTCTCTGCCACCCCATCCCTTTCTCTGCCTCCCCCCATCCCTCTCTCTCTCTCCCATCCCATCCCTCTCTCTCCCATCCCACCCCTCTCTGTCTCTCTCCCACCCCTCTGTCTCTCCCCCACCCTTCTGTCTCTCCCCCACACTTCTGTCTCTCTCCCACCCCTCTGTCTCTCCTCCACTCCTCTGTCTCTCCCCCACTCCTCTGTCTCTCCCCCACTCCTCTGTCTCTCCCCCACTCCTCTGTCTCTCCCCCACTCCTCTGTCTCTCCCCACTCCTCTGTCTCTCCCCCACTCCTCCGTCTCTCCCCCACTCCTCTGTCTCTCCCCCACTCCTCTGTCTCTCCCCCACTCCTTTGTCTCTCCCACACTCCTCTGTCTCTCCCCCACTCCTCTGTCTCTCCCCCACTCCTCTGTCTCTCCTCAACTCCTCTGTCTCTCCCCCACTCCTCTGTCTCTCCTCAACTCCTCTGTCTCTCCCCAACCCTCTGTCTCTCACCAACCCTCTGTCTCTCCCCCACTCCTCTGTCTCTCCTCAACTCCTCGATCTCTCCCCGACCCCTCTGTCCATAGGCGTAGTTTGACCTCTATTTGGAGGGTTGGGGGGGTCGAGGGGGGGGGGGGACTGGAAGCGATTCCGCATTGCCCAGAGGGTACCTTTGCTCGTAAAAAAGAAAGAAATACAGCACGTCAATGCTCTTCGTGAAAACCATAAACATCACAAACAGTAAGTGAGGGAGTTAACTCATCAACAAGGCAAGATTCTTTGCAAGTTCGTATTCTAAATGTATTGCCCTCGTCTAGCAGGACACGACATTAACAGCATAACTGCCCCCCGACTAAAATTCAATCAGCATTCTCAACATCATTGTATGGATGAATCTTGTTAACTGTAAATAACAACAAAAAATCATCAACCCCAGGTTGAAATAATTATTCGGTGAGATTGGAATTTATCAACGGAAGTCAATAACATCGAGTTGACTGTCATGGGCAGTGAGATGTGGCTTATGTTTTGAGTGTTGACCCTTTCACAGTGTCCCTCTTTTGCTCTAATGAAGGAATAATGCTCAATGTCAGGTGTGGATAATACCACCACTTCCAATGTGGATAACATGCTCTTATCGACTTTGAGTTGATAAAATCCATTGTTTAACTTCTTCACCAACTCAGACTCAGACAGACTCCAATGAAAATTCACTTATCCACAGACTCAGACTCAGACAGATTCCAATGAAAATTCACTTATCCACTGACTCAGATTCAGACGGACTCTAATGAAAATTCACTTATCCACAGACTCAGACTCAGACGGACTCTAATGAAAATTCACTTATCCACAGACTCAGACTCAGACGGACTCTAATGAAAATTCACTTATCCACAGACTCAGACTCAGACGGACTCTAATGAAAATTCACTTATCCACCGACTCAGACTCCAATGAAAATGCACTTATCCACCGACTCAGACGGACTCTAATGAAAATTCACTTATCCACAGACTCAGACTCAGACGGACTCTAATGAAAATTCACTTATCCACAGACTCAGACGGACTCTAATGAAAATTCACTTATCCACAGACTCAGACTCAGACGGACTCTAATGAAAATGCACTTATCCACCGACTCAGACGGACTCTAATGAAAATTCACTTATCCACAGACTCAGACTCAGACGGACTCTAATGAAAATTCACTTATCCACAGACTCAGACTCAGACGGACTCTAATGAAAATTCACTTATCCACAGACTCAGACTCAGACGGACTCTAATGAAAATTCATTTATCCACCGACTCAGACTCAGACAGACTCCAATGAAAATTCACTTATCCACCGACTCAGACTCAGACGGACTCTAATGAAAATTCACTTATCCACCGACTCAGACAGACTCTAATGAAAATTCACTTATCCACTGACTCAGACTCCAATGAAAATGCACGTATCCACCGACTCAGACAGACTCTAATGAAAATTCACTTATCCACTGACTCAGACACCAATGAAAATTCACTTATCCACAGACTCAGACTCCAATGAAAATGCACGTATCCACCGACTCAGACGGACTCTAATGAAAATTCACTTATCCACTGACTCAGACTCCAATGAAAATTCACTTATCCACAGACTCAGACTCAGACAGACTCTAATGAAAATTCACTTATCCACAGACTCAGACTCAGACGGACTCTAATGAAAATTCACTTATCCACCGACTCAGACTCCAATGAAAATTCACTTATCCACTGACTCAGACTCCAATGAAAATTCACTTATCCACAGACTCAGACTCAGACAGACTCTAATGAAAATTCACTTATCCACAGACTCAGACTCAGACGGACTCTAATGAAAATTCACTTATCCACCGACTCAGACTCCAATGAAAATGCACTTATCCACCGACTCAGACCGACTCTAATGAAAATTCACTTCTCCACAGACTCAGACGGACTCTAATGAAAATTCACTTATCCACTGACTCAGACTCCAATGAAAATTCACTTATCCACAGACTCAGACTCAGACAGACTCTAATGAAAATTCAGTTATCCACCGACTCAGACCGACTCTAATGAAAATTCACTTATCCACCGACTCAGACTCCAATGAAAATTCACTTATCCACAGACTCAGACTCCAATGAAAATTCACTTATCCACAGACTCAGACTCCAATGAAAATTAACTTATCCACAGACTCAGACCGACTCTGATCGGTGATGCGGACAGACAAACAAACACACAAACATACACACACAAACACACAAACGGAGTGATCAACATACTTGGCAAAAATTTTTTTTTTTGCCAAGAAACGAGGAAGGAGAAGAGGAGGAAAGGAAACACGATGGTTGGGTTAGGGAAGGTAAATGGTGGCATAAGAGTTTGTCAGTAAGGATGAGGGATGGCATGAGATGGTGCACTGCCTGCTTAAAGCCTTGGAGGGGACAGTGAGATAGAAAGACTTCTGGAAGGCAATCCATTAACACCACCTAACAAAAGCGGCAATGCTCGGCGATGCCTCTTCGCGGTGATTGGGCCCCCCAATGAAAGTTGGGGAACAAATCTTCCACATTCTTCCCTGCTACCTGGATTTGTCAGGGCAGCGTGGTCACGGTCAGAGTGCCGATTGGTCCTCATGGACCGGCCCTTTCCCCCTTGTCTCTGTCTCTCTCTCTCTTTCCCTCACTCGCTTTCTCTAACTCTGTCGTGGCCTTGACTTCGTGAAGGCGGGGTACACCATCCTGGATGTGGGGGATCGTTCCCTGGAGATCGATCGGCTGTCGCGGTGCCGTGGGCTTGTTTGAGAGAACTGTCCGGGGCTATACAACAACAACAACAACAACACAAAAGCACAAATTGAAAAAAATTGAATGTATTATTATTAGTTGACTAAAACCTGGGCGTACATTCCATTAACAGTGTTTTCGTTTACAATTGAGAACTTTAGAACTATTTACTTTACATAAAAGTCGCTTGAAAGATTAGGTCACTGGGTCAAAACCCATTCCAATCCAAGGTGCTAAATGATAATGTGAGAAAAATCAACAGAATGAGAAAAATCAACAAAAATCAAAATGAGAAAATCAACAGGTAAAGTTTGAGGAAAAGCTATGGAGAGGAAAACACAGGTATGAGGCCTTCCTTTACAATATCGACACTTACTTTGGTCATGGGCGCTGACGGTGGCTCAGAGTGGTGAATTGTTGCGAGATCAGTAATACCAAGGTGTATTCGGTAGAATTTCTTTGTAAACTCATCGCAGTCACACACATGCAGAGTACAACCCAATATGAGGAGTTTGCGACCGGGCAGGAGATCAGATGGGCTTAACCACTCAGCAACCTCCTGATCGGTCAGTTCCAGTACGCAACTTGGGAACAGTGCTGGGAGATCCACAGAAAATACCTGTATTGTTCATTTATTTTTGACTTATTCATAAAGTACAAGTGATTTTTGGTGTTATTAACAAAGTATATATGAGAAGGAAACATCAAGTGAAGTAGAATCATGGAAGATCTCCAATGCTTTGTTGAAATTTGTTATCAATAACGAAAAGGTCAAACCCCGCATTCAGGGTTACAGTTTATATTGCTATCATTCCATACTGAGTCTCACTTCCTCAGAGCATTCCTGCACTCACCGTCACCAGTCTCTTTTAGAATCTTGGGCAGGCGCTGCCGCCGTATGAGCACATAGAAGGGATCTCGGCCCTCGTTCACCTGGGGCTCAGCACGCACCTCAAGCGTATTATCTGCTAGGAAGTAGTGAACCACGCAGGGGCGAGGAGGCCCTGCCTTCTTATGGGGTTCCTCCCATAGACAATAAAAGCGCAGAACCTGGAGGCAGATGAAAATACTGTTGAACGGCACCAAAACAGAGTACGATGTTTAAATATGGTCACGTAAAAAAGAAACTGTCATCCACACGTCGTGAAGAATTTCCTCATTTGGAACAACTTTTATATTTGGTATAAACCATCTGAAATGCTTTCTTTTGTCCAACGTCCCTCCACCAAGGTCGAAGACGGGGGACGTAAAAATGAGCTCCGATCGACCGACCGATCATCCGTCCATGTACTTTTGTGTACGCGATATTTCAAAAACCGTTGAATATTTAGCTTTCATGTTACAGATATCTATTCCTCATGACATTATCTCCACCTGATTAGATCACGGCTGTGATTGGCTGAATTCTGTTTCCATGGCAACCATCTCGGTAACTTGGCTTGCGTATGCGATATTTCAAATACGGCTCAATATTTAGCTTCGTATTACACACATCTATTCCTCATACCACCCAAAAGGTGCGAGACCTGGAGTATCAGCTCCTTGTTAATTATTTTATTTTTAAAAACCATGCAAATCGCATTCTACTTTTATTCATCAAATGCACTTCAAGTGAAAGGAAGATTCAAACTTAGTGCAATAATCACTGCGAAACAATCACTCCCATCTATTTCCTTAACAATCCTCTTGAAGAATTTCAGTCATTCAAACATTTGGGCCTCACCAGTCATTCCAGTCATTCAAACTTTCAGCGATGATCATTCTTGGTCAAGCCTTTTCAGATCAGGTATTCCACACTGATAGCTTATTCTTGCTTTCAAAGCACTCCATCTATACCACTTGGTCCTACACCATTAGAGGAGAGATGTCGTTCAGCATGTTTGTTGAAAACCTGTCACCATGTTTAACTTCTGCATAAGTCCTATAAATTCGAATATTATACTTTCTAATAGCAATATGAACAAATCAACACTCCAAAGCGACATATTTTGTGAAACATCAATTTAATGTAGGGTAACGGTCTCTCTGAAAAGAACGTCTCTCTGAAACCTTGTCTCTCTGAAAAGACCGTCGGGAAAACCCTCCCATCTATTTTCTCAATAATCCTCTTGAAGAAGTTCTGTCACTCAAGCGTTTGGGTCTCACTATATGCCATGATCTGTCCTGGGAAAACCGCATTTCCAAGCTGGCCTCCAAAGCCAATCGCTGACTCGGCATCCTCCATCGGGCTAAGTCCTTCTTTGGTACAACTGACCTCCTCCACACATACAAAGCTTTCTTCCGCAGCTTCATGGAGTACTGCTCTCCCCTCTGGGCTGGTGCTCCTGCCTCACTCCTAGCTCAGCTTCACGCTGTAGGAACCAAGGCTTTTAGGATCATTGGTATCTCCCACAATGAACCTGATTCTGATGGCCTTTAACTCTCTCACCATAGGCAGGTTGGTGGTCTGTCTAGCTTCTACTGACTCCTCTCCAGCCTAGCTTCCGCTGCTCTGTCTGTACTCTGCACCCCCAATTGTTCCTGCAGGCCACTAAAGGTCTGCCAGCAACCCTCTTTGGTGAAACTGCCAAAATCAAGACTCTCTTCTCACCCTCACTCTTTCATTCCTCTTCATTCCCACCTCTGGAAAAAAACTCCCACACTCTCTTCAATCCCACTCCTCCCTCCAGGACTTCAGAACAGTTGTTCACCACCATCTCATGTCTTCCACCATCCAAAACCTTGGTCTTTTCTATCCCCGTTAATCTACCCCAAACCCACCTCCTTCAAATTCCCTGTTTTCTTTCCTGAAATCCCTTGTAGTGTCCATCTTCTTTATCCCATGTACCCCACTCCACCCCTCTCCCATCCACAGATATCCCGATGTCCCTGTTCCCTACTGTTGTTGTGCTTCCCTCTCTCACCCCCTCTTGTCTCCTGCTCCCTTTATTACATGCTCTATGCGTTAGCTCTTACACGAGCCTCAAATAAGTACATACAAAAAACAAACAAAAAAAAAACATCCTGTTGTGGAAAAGACAGGTAGTGGGTGAAATTGCATCGTGACAATATTTATATAGGTCAGTTATCTACGCGGTGAATGTCTTAAAATAAGCATGTTCTTCAAGATCCCCATGCCCATGGAATACTTATCCCGCACAGTCGACTTGGTGCGAGCCAAATCTTCTGTTTCTTCAGGGTTTTTTTTACTTTGATGCAATATGGCTGTCAGACCACGTGACTGATGACGTCATACATTTACATTCTCCACTACAATTGTTGCGTAGATCACGCTCAAGAAATTTCAAACTGACAACTAAGTGTTGTACTTGTCGAATTATGACGTCATAATGAAGGCACCAATGACGTCATCATTAACACCACATTCCCCATGCGAAGTTCCTTACAATGTCACGTTTCAATTTTTCCATGGAGCGGTTTCAGAGATATAGAGGTCCAAAGTTTTTTGGATTTTCCAAGATGGTGCCCGTACCATGTGACCCATAATGTCATAATTATCACTAAAAAATTCTACACGAGTAAACGCACACGATGGTGAAAATTTCATGTCAATCAGACCAATGGTTGCCGAGAAAATGAATTTTAAAAATGCAGACATTTACGACATATGTACGCATGCAACCGATCCTGATCGCTTAACCCAGGTTTTCGCTTCGCTAGCGCAGGATAATTATTCAGGGAAGAGTCGGACAAAATGTTTTTGAACACAAATCAATTTTGCTCTCTACAATTAAAATTCAATCCTGTGTGTGACAAAAATCCAACGGTATATTTTTAAAGCCTCGGTTTTCTCAAAAGCCTTACTTGCTGTAACTTAATGCTTTCAAATTGAGATTTAATTCGGGTATGAAACTGAGCATGTGATTATTTGAAATCATCTGAAACTACATTGAGTCTGCTTAGCAGGCCCAAGAGAGGGAAATTTTATTATTAGTGAACTGAAACTACTGTAGTACTGTATTGTTGTAGTTATCCAATCATTCCAGTTGCCTGTTTTGACTCCAGTGAGTGCACTCAATACAACCGCAGTGGTCAACTGATTTTAAAATCCCCAGCCGGATCACGTGCCCAACAGTCACGATACCGTACTGATTGGGGGCACCGGATCGGTCGAGTGCTACACCAGTTATGTACTATTTAGGCCGAGTGAGCCATCGGCAAGTGGCACTGTCTGTGTGTGCGGCGTTAATTGCCGCCGCAAATTATCCGTCAGTGGGCCTCCCTTGATTACCAGGGAAATCACGACAACCTGAATTCACCTCGAGACCAGGAACATTTATTAAGCCAATAATGGTCACAAGGAAGGGAACACAAGGAAGCAAGCAATAACAATTAATGATTAATAAAAACCCCTTACTCATTACTGTATGTACGCACCCACGAAACAATGAATGATCTGGATCTGTAATTAACTAAGCCTTATCTGGGTCTACAGACACATCACACCACAGGGGGTAGACCAGAGAGGTGACAGGATGGAAATACCCTGGCTGTACCCAGCGGGACACAACAGGAAAAGATGAGCAGTGCCCAGCAATCCAGTCATGTCCTTGCACAGAAGGTGAGCTCCATGCGCAGCTCATGTGTGGGATGAAAGGGAAGGCATAGCTGGCGCTTGGCTGGCTGGGGTGTGACATCACACGGCAGCTCAAGCACATCAATGCAGCTTCTCCTCGGGTCAGTCCCAGGCATCTGCTACTCACCCCTACCGCTTTCTCCTCCCCATTGCACATTCTTCTATCGTCTCTGGTCCCAGCTCACACCGTGACAACCGTGCCCCTCCCCTTTCACTCACCACTGGCCAGAAGGTATGTTTGATGGGTGGAGGATCGCTCATCTCTTTATTGTCACCCGGATGGCCCTTCCCATTTCCTTGGACATGACTGGCAGGTGCTTTCTCGCCCAAACTGCAGGATGATGCCCTACCCAGATACTAAAAAGAGACATTTAAGACGAATTCCAAAGTGTAGAACATAAAATAAAAGGCTCACAGGGTTGGTGTTTTTAGGCACATACACTGGGGAGGGTGGACATTGTCTGTCTGGACATAAAGCGACACATATCTAATATCACAATTAACTATCTCATGCTTACTCTAAGATATTCAATACAGAGATAACTGAACTATATAACTACAGTCACTATGCAATGTTACCCCTAGTTGTCATTTCCACAACATGATGCTAGTGATTCATCCAGGCATCTGTCTGGTTCATTATTGCCGAAACCTTTTTAGGATGATCATTAAGATTATTTCAAAATAAAATCCCCTTATTCACATATTAAGCGGGTTGTCATTAGATGACAAAGGCTGTCATTAGATCACACATACAAGGCTTTCATCCGCAGCTCAATGGAATACTGTTCTCCCCTCTGGGCCGGTGCTCCTTCCACACACTGAGCTCGGCTTCATGCTGTTGAAACCAAAGCTTTCATAATCATTGGAATCTCCCGCGATGAAGCTAACTCCGAGGGCCTTTCACTCACTCACCGCAGGCAGGTAGGTGGTATTTCTGTCTTCTACGGACTCCTCTCCAGCCTAGCTCCACCAGCTCTGTCTGTGCTCTGTCCCTCAAATATTCCTACAGGTCACACAAGAGCTGCTTGCAACCCTCTTATGGTTAAAACTGCCAAAATCAAGACTCTCTAATTCACCTTCACTCTTTCATTCCTCTTTTCTCCTGCCTCTGGAACAAACTCCCTCACTATATTCAATCCCACTCCCCCCTCCAGGTCTTTAAAACAGCTGTTCACCACCATCTCTTGTCTTTCCCCATCCAAAACCTTGATCTTTTCTACCCCCGTTAATTCACCCCAGATCCACTTTTTTGAAATTCCGACTTCTGTCCTGGAAGTCCTAGCAATGTCCATGTGTTTTATACCTCTCCCACCCCCCACTCCCCTCCTTCCCATGCCTCCTCCCACCAAGCCCTCTCCCTCCCACAGATCTCCCGATGTCCCTGTTCTCTGCTGTTGTGCTTGTTTGCTTCCCTCTCTCTCCCCATCTTGTTTCCCGCTCCCTTGATGTTATGTTTTATGTGTCAGTTTGTCTTTTTGTGATTAATGTTAGCTCTTACACGAGCGTCGATCTTTTATACAAAAAAGAAAGAAAAAAAAAGGTCAAAATTCCAACTATCCACGCCTACCTTGCGGTCAAAAGCAAGGAATTGTTGAAACTTTTTTGGGGGAGATGGACCGGTCTCACGCTGAAGATATTTTCCATGTGATGCCATAAATGGATCTTCAGGCATCTCTTCTGGAGTATTCAACAAGACTCCTTCACTCTGCAAAAAGTCCTGCAATGGAGATGCGTAAATGAAACAAAGTTTACAAGCAATGAGTCCTGAATGACGGAAGTCTTATCTTAGCTCTTAAACGTACAAGACAGACGATTCTATGATTGTGTGTGGTGATTCATATGGGAAAAATAATTAAACACTATCGACCTTGACATTCTCACTAACATACTCATTTCTTTACAACCTTGAGTTAATCTCTCTCCCTCGCAATCCTCCACAAAAAATACGTTAGATAATCACATCTCTCGGCTTCCAACTGGAATTCAAAAATGTGAACTTTTCAAGAACGGCAACCTTTTACGATGACATTCATCGCTGCCTCACATGATCATATTGCTCGGTGCTCGAAACTTTGGGATTTGAACTGATATTTAGAAGTTCAGTAATAATGAATTATGGTTGTTGCTGATGAACCCAGGAGGAACTGATTCAAATACAACTCAAGTTAAGCTACCGTAAAATGGGGTGAATAGGGACAGCAAGGTGAATAGGGACAGCAAGGTGAATAGGGACAGCAAGGTGAATAGGGACAGCAAGGTGAATAGGGACAGCAAGGTGAATAGGGACAGCAAGGTGAATAGGGACAAACTGAAAAAAAGTTCGGGACCTTTTTTCGCTGGAAATTGATAACCATACTGATTTGTTGATATTTGGGTTGAAAGTGTTCTCTTGTTTTTTTAAAAAGCAACTGATAGTCCCTACTAACCCCATATATGGGTTAAATAGGAATAAATAGGATTTTTATGGCTGTCCCTATTCACCCCGTTTTACAGGTGAATAGGGACAGTCACTAATACAATAAAATAATAATCAAGAAATCGGGACAGTTTGGAGAAACTTTTTATCCCATATTTTTTTCATTGGCACCGTGGATTATATTATGGGTGCATATTATGTGCATCCATCTGAGCTATCAATTTAGCAATAAGTTGGAAACTCAGGATTGTTTCTTGATTATTATTTTATTGTATTAGTGACTGTCCCTATTCACCTGTAAAACGGGGTGAATAGGGACAGCCATAAAAATCCTATTTATTCCTATTTAACCCATATATGGGGTTAGTAGGGACTATCAGTTGCTTTTTAAAAAAACAAGAGAACACTTTCAACCCAAATATCAACAAATCAGTATGGTTATCAATTTCCAGCGAAAAAAGGTCCCGAACTTTTTTTCAGTTTGTCCCTATTCACCTTGCACCCCATTTCACGGTACATTACTCCTCACAGGATCATATTGTTTGATAAATAAAATCAGCCATTATCCCCATTTAAATCAAGGCGACGAAGAACATTGGAATAAAAGTGGAGTTTCTATGCTGAGCACGTAGGTCGAGAGCACGCGTGCACATTAGGGTAAGATGAAAGCTTTCTCAAGTGAGACATATTATTGTTTCAGCAATAACTTCCCCCCATTGTTTAGGCCGAGTTCCATTGTTGGCTACAGCTTGTTAACACTCGGATTGTGATCCATCCTCCTGATTGAAGCATTTGAGCAGCTTTGATTGCATGGAACACGATGATGCATCGTGGTAGCTTCAATGCAATGCTATATGAAATGGTAACTCCATTTTACAAAGGTATGAAAAGCTAGTACCAAAATGCACCTGAAATAAACCAATTCAAACTTGTAAAGGAATACGAGTACTGCAGGCTATTACAATCGGGGTAAATCGACTGACTTGGGGTCCACATTTCAATGATCGAAGACTGGCTCGGAAGTCGAGGCATGCGTGATCGACTGCAGATGGAATGGCACATGTGGTTCCACAAGGACGGTGATTTGAAACATGCCAGAGGTTTGATATCACGAGAGTGATCGTTAGATAAATCAATTTGTCAAAGCAATTGAAATATATGCAACGACAGTACCAATAACTCGATTTGGAGGTGCTTGCAGGTTATGAACACCAGGATTGTTCAGTCGTGATAACAAATTTTTGCGTTTTTAACAGTAGAGAGGTCTACATACCATTTTACAAGGAATGACTTTGGAGCAGGCCATTTGACCCTGTATGCTCATGTGCTTTATCCTCATTGCATTCACTTAATCTATCAATAAACTTATCTTATCGATACTAACCGCATTCACGCCCTTAACTAACGAAAGGTAGCCAGGGTGACACTCATGCAAAGACCTTCTCTTTTCAAGATGTATCATGGGATAATTTCATAACATCCACAACCTAAATGCTGATGTCCGGTTTCACGTCCACTTGGTCCCGAAGGAGGACATGCTCTGAAATGCAGGATCATCTGCAGGATGGCGGCTTTAGTCGATTCTACTTTACAAGAGTACAGATCACGGACAAGATAGTTAAAAGGTAATCATGTTACCAACTGTCCTATGCAGCTATCCCTCACCCTCAACAACAAGCTTTTCATGGATACTATCCAAGTACAAACTGAGATCGACAGTTTAGCTTGAGAGACCTGGCAGGAGTGGGCATATTTATGCCGATATGTCATTGGTTCGTCCGTTGGTATGCAGGAGAAGGGTGCGGCGTCGGATCAATGGCTGAGGGCACTGTGCTGCTGATGCTGCTGCTGATCAATGCTGTGCTGCTGATGCAGTGCCCTCTGCTGGTTAGGACAGGAATTTGTAATTTTGTCATGATGCTGGCGATAGCTCGCCTCATCCTCACGAAGGACACCATGGAATCTTTAACACCCACCAACTAATGCTAGCAGACCGGACACCTGTTTATCGTCCATCTGAGTGATGGCACACATATTGATGAATCATCCTGCCTGTGTAACACCGGGATGACATTTTATAGCTGGGTCGGGATTCAAAATAAGACTACTCGGCTTAGAGACGAGTGTGCGTATCTCGAGGCCATCCGATCAGCCCTATGTGTCATTGGTGAGTAATGCATTGTCGGAATTTGCTTCATAATTTCATTCTCAATGGTAGAATAAATAAATATTGAAAGTAGCATCAAGAATAGGTACATTGAAAGACATACTGCAGTGAAGCGGTCACAGTTGATGATGCGGAAGACTTTTCCATAGCAGTTGAAGTTAATAGCTATGTTGAGGTCCTTCCAGTGCCAGGTAGAGCCTTGGTCATTCTTGGGCAGTTTGTGTCTCTTTATAAGAGTGCCATGCACCATTCCAGAGTTTTTAACCGATGGTTCATTCACTGCCATGGTGTCGTCCTCAAGATAGTACAAGATATGCACCGGGCGCACACGATACCTTTCATATGGAGACTCCAACACTGACTGCTTGAAGTATGCATTAAACTTCAGAACCTGTAGATGAATAATTATAGTAAGATTATTAACAGCTCAACATGGTTGATCATAATCATCACATTTACAATCTTATTCTGCGCATGCACTATTGTTAGTATCACTGCTTCCATATGTACAAGTTACAGTACAAGTTACAAGCTCGTATTGTGCACATGTACACAATACGAGCCTGTAACTTGTACATGTGCACAATACGAGCCTGCTTCCAGCTTGTACGTACATATCCCCAGACCAGACCCACGGCACGGAGTTTCTCCTCGTACCGCTCACGAGCGACAGTATCCAATTCGTCTGCATAATTATACGCTGTAGCGGTTACCTTATTGGGACATAATCCACGGGCACGGGCCAGTGGGGCTTTTGAAGATGTGGGCGTGACGTACGCGCGGTTGTTGAAGCCATGCCCTCCGAAGAGGGTGTTAGCGCTATAAAAGCTGTATGAGTTCCGTTCGCGTGAGGAGTTCTGTCGGAATAAAGGAGCTTTGAACACCTAAGAAATGGCCTCGTCTTCTCAGCATCCGCAACTCCGACACTGGTGACCCCGGCTGCTCCCGAACGGATTCGGGGGCTGCAAACGAACATGGCAAGCGCAGTTTCGATCGAACTGCCGGAGTTTTGAGAACGTTTTCGGGGGCTTCCAACGAGCATGGCGACACCTACACTGGTGACCCCGGCTGCTCCCAAACGGATTTGGGGGCTTCAAACGAAGATGGCAAACACAGTTTCAATCGAACTGCCGGAGTTTTGAGAAGGACGGGCGGCCGTTTGGCTCGCGCGCACTGCTGCTCGTCTCCTTCGCGCACACTGATGTTGGTGGCACTGCTGCTCGTCACCTTCGTGCGCACTGCTGCTCGTACAATTCGCGCACACAGGCCGAGTACTGCTGCTCGTAGCCTTCGTGCGCACTGACCCGGGCAGCACTGCTGCTCGTAGCCTTCGCGCACACTACGGCCAAGCACCTCCTCTGCGACCAGAGTGGTGACCCTTCTCCAATGAGCACTGCTGCTCGTCACCTTCGTGCGCACTGACCCGGGCAGCACTGCTGCTCGTCACCTTCGCGTGCACTGACCCGGGCAGCACTGCTGCTCGTCACCTTCGCGCGCACTGACCCGGGCAGCACTGCTGCTCGTCACCTTCGCGCGCACTGACCCGGGCAGCACTGCTGCTCGTCACCTTCGTGCAACTACATACTACAACTCGCGAAAACTCTGCAACTACAACTACAACTCACGCAACTACAACTCCTACTCCTACTCGGCAGCCTCCCCCGAGGCCTTGTCCAGCCCCCTCGGTCGGCTCACTGGATCACTCACTGGGGTCACCAGTGTAGGAGTTGCGGATGACGAGAAGACGAGGCCATTTCTTAGGTGTTCAAAGCTCCTTTATTCCGACAGAACTCCTCACGCGAACGGAATTCATACAGCTTTTATAGCGCCAACATCCTCTTCAGAGGGCGTGGCTTCAACAACCGCGCGTACGTCATGCCCACATCATCAAAAGCCCCACTGGCCCGTGCCCGTGGATTATGTCCCAATAAGGTAACCGCTACAACGCCATAATATGCGGTAACAAACTTTGTTGGTCCCAGAATGTTACACTCTTGATTAAAATATACAATGTATAAGCAACAAGTGATCAAGACACACGAAACAGAAGCTAAAAATCGAGGTGAACCAACTGCAACGCTGACGCAATCAATACAGCGGAGAGTTTTGTTTTCACCCACACCGAGCGTCACTAGGTCGTATCCAGGGCCAATGCCAGGAAGTGACGTCACGTCGGATCCGAGAATAGGAAGAGTTTGTCAGGAGTCGATCTACTCTCTCCTGGTACGTAGAATTTCAACAAAAGCCACATCACTGTTCATATCGGTAAATATTATTCCATCGTGTTTGGAAAAACTGGAAAATCGAAAAATGTGAAAAATTGGAAAAACAATATAGCCTATTTTACTCCCAGGGGTCCCAGGAATACCCACCCAAAATATCGTTGCGATCGGTTCAGCCGTTTTTGCGGTACCTTCAAATGGACGGACGGACATTTGGTGAATTATAGTAAGATAATGGTCCATGTACCGATCTCCGAGGTGTCCCAATAAAGTTACTATATCCTCCCAGCCAGCCGCGGCCAGTTGCAGTTTCTATCGCATGTGGCCTGGATTGGACAAGGGCAGCACTTGTGCCAGGTTTAGCCTCGCAGGCACTATTTCTACCATGTCATAGCTCAAGAGGATACAGCACGAAGGCACCCCACTGTGCCTTGGCCAGAAGCTGGGTCGTGGCTGTGTTTCATTAGAAAAGAAATGTAAGCAGTGTCCCTCCATTTCCCTTATTTCAGCACCGTTAGCACATTGGAATTGGCATTACAGTTAGCCAGCTTTCTTCAAATGGAAGAAAGAGTTAATATCTGACGGTAGCTCACATTATTCTTTATGAGGTTGTACTTCTCTGTGTCTTTCTTGTATTTTGATGATATATTTAAGTGCAAAGGCTTAGAGAAATGGCTTATACTTCAGTGAATAACTATTTATCTCAGTGAATGACTTGAGATCTCTCTGTGGTAAACGACGTATTTGATGGAATTGAAAGATTTTGTGAATCAATGCTTCCTTATGGAGTAATCATTCCATCTTTTTTATACAAGGGTCTAATCAAGTCTCATAAAGGATCTCAACAACAAAGGGCTGGTCGGCGTTGAACGTCATGTTCCAACGAGCTGACCAGAAGCTTATCTTGTCCAGGTCTGACAAACGGGACTCGGCAGGGACAGGCCTTTCACAACATTGATGTGTCGTTCGACAGATACATCATTGATATAGATCAAGAATAATGTATGTAGATCCTAAGACACTGCCTCGTGGAATCTCAGCCTGAAGAGAAGGTCATGGGAAAGGACACCATCATGGGCCAAACGCTCGTAGAGGAAATCAGACTTGAGCAGTGGGACTAAATACCAAAAAAAGGCAGGTGAATGAATTGATCGGCATGCTGTGGGTGTGCGCAGGGATTGTAGTGCGATTGATGGGGGTGGCGGTGCATGTGTGCGCGACAGTGGGCGTCGGGTGTGGAAGGGAGGGAGGGTGGCCAGGGACATCATTTATGCCTAGGATGAGGCATTGAATATGTGGACCCCCCCAATTTGTCATCGTTTCTCCCCACTCGTCCAGGTGTCTTTGCCAATATAGGAATGTTTTGTAGGTGCCCCTATCCGACAACAAATCTACATCCTCAGATAAGCCAAAGTCAGGGGCACTCTTGGAGGGGCAAAATACAGACTTGGCATTTAATATGGAATTTTTTTTTTTCTTGACTTGGGTTTACTTTCTTAACTCAGTATATCAATCTGGTGAGTTTCTTTTACACTTTGGAGATTTATTTGTTAAAAGAACCATGTCACTGATTGTCTGTCACAGCAAGAAGTCAACAACAGGATTATATCACAGGTGGCGTGGCAAAATGTACGGACAGGTGCATTTGATGATTGGCTTCACAGTCAGGTATACAAGGGTTGTTGCATTCTGTATTTATGGAAAACAACTGCTGCACATCTCCAAAAGTTATTGCCGCTTCCTCTGGAGATGGTCCGTCAACTCGACAATGCTGTTTGTCATGGAGTGGTGGCTTTACGAAATTACGGCATGAAACAGCGTGCTATTGCTCGGCAGTATGGCATCACTCAAGGTCAGGTGTCAAAGATCCTGAAACGAAATGCTCAGAGGGGTGTCACTACTGCAATACCGAGGCCTGGACGTCCCCGCAGAACCACAAGGCAGGGATGATCGCCAGCTGCACCGGTTAGTCTGCAATGGCCGTACCAAGTCAGCTAATCGGCTTAGGGCTGAGTGGCAGCAACTGACAAATGTGCCTGTATCCAGAAGGCTAGTCAACCAACGACTGGTTCAAGCAGGCTATCGTGCCAGGCGTTCCCTGAGAAAGCCACGCCTGACCAGACAACACCGCCAGCGCCGATTGCAGTGGGCCAGAGAGCACCGTCAATGGCAGCCAGGACACTGGAATCACGTGATCTTCAGTGACGAGTCTAGATTTCTGGTCTATCGTCAAGATGGCCACGTCTGAGTGCGCAGGCAAGTTCATGAAGCCTACAACAAAGATTGTATAGTGCCAAGAGTCCAAGCTGGAGGTGGTGGGGTGACCGTTTGGGCTGCTTTTCATGCAGGGGGCAAAACTGACCTGGTTGTTCTGAATGGAAACCTGAACCAGTTCAAGTACAGGGCCATTCTGGAAGAAACATTGCTTCCATTTGCTCGTGCAGCCTTTCGAGGAAACTTTGTCTTCCAAGATGACAATGCACTGCCTCATCGTGCTCGCATGATCCAACACTTTCTTGCTGACCGTGGTGTAGAGCATATGGAGTGGCCTGTCATGTCCCCAGATATGAATCCGATAGAGAACTTGTGGGCAGAATTAACGTGTCAAATCGACCACTTGGACCAGCAGCCGACCTCTGTGCGTGAATTGCAGCAGGCTATTGTAACTGCATGGCAAGCGATTCCTGTCCAAACCTTGGCAAATCTCGTGAACAGCATGCCTCAACGTGTACGTGCTCTCCTGAATGCTCGTGGGGGTTACACGAAGTACTGAACTGTAATTTTACTGTCCGTAATCCCATTCGTAATTTAACTTTTGTATTTGTTAAAAAAAAATTTGGCTAATGTGCAAAATAAAGAGATACTTCTGGAAAACGTACAGAAGTTTAACACAGTACTGTCCATGAATTGAGTTCGATATCAGTTTACATCACTTTCAAGGATCAATTTATTGTTTCGAAATGTCAAATGTGGTTTTTGTTTCTTTTAAAGGTCACATTAACAAAATCTAGAATAATTTCAACATAATTCCAATGAACTTTTGGTTCTAAGACATCTTGAAAAGTCAGTTCACCCCCACAAAAAAAATATTCCATATTAAATGCCAAGTCTGTACAATAACCATTGGCAGGTTTTCATCATTTTTGGTCCGCATTATGTGGCCAAAACTGGACGAACTGCTCTTGTGGTAATTGTAATGAAATTGTACCTAAGTTGAACCCAGGTGTGATGCTCTCGCTAACCACTGAGGCGTCTATAAGAATTCGGACGACTGCTGCTCCGGCACACTCCTGTGACATTTAATCGAAGACGTGTAGACTTGGATGGTGCGTATACGTAGATAATCTAGGCTTGCTTGCATTGATTGATATTACTGAACTTTCTTTATGATTCCATGATCCTGATATATTGCATGATTGTATTTCTACAGGATATTGCCAGAGATCGAATTGTCATTAAACCTACCTACAGGACAATGTCGTGGAACTGATTGATTTCCACTACAATTAATGACAATTCATCTCGCTGTCCAATCGAGAACAAGAGGCGAACGTGAGCGACATGGCGGGACACAGAATGATTCAGGTGCCGCTATTCGCCGCTGACTCGCAAGCAGCGGATTCGGGCTCGGAGCTGACGCATTGGCTGAAGACCTTGGATAATCAATTCAAGGCCCAGGAAACCGCTGTCTCTGATGAATCGAAATTAGAGGTGCTCCAGACAAAAGTGCATCATAACGTTTACCGGGCGATCGAACAGTGTGTGACGTTCGATCTACGGTGACACTACGGTGACAGAGCTAAAGCGAATTTACATCAAGAAACGAAGCGCGGTTTATTCCCGGCACCTGCTCGCAATACGGAAACAACAGCCCACGGAGACTCTGGATCATTTCGCGCAAGAGCTACGGCGTCTGCTGACCGATAGTGCTCCGGCGGTACGTACACATGAACAAGTTTGCGATGATCTTGTACGGGGTTCTTTCGTCTCAGGACTCAGCTCCTCAACCATCAGACAAAGACTTCTTGAAGAAGCCGACTTGACGCTCGCTGAAGCACTACGGCTAGCTCACGTCTACACCCAAGCTCGGGAACAATCTGACGCGTATGAACACTCATACGTCACTGCGGGGACGTCTCGACAAGCTCGACAAGCTCGACCGGAGAGACCTACCGCCGAGGACGCGGATGCAGACACGGCATCTCTGCCGGAATCCCCGGCCACTCCCGAGGAAGACCCAGATCCGGGCTTGACGGCCGCCGCAGCTGCGGGACCAGAGCCCGGACGTAACGCTACGTGTTACTTCTGCGGAAATCGACAACATCCCAGGTCGGTTTGCCCGGCTCGTGATGCAATATGTCATTTGTGCACAACTAAAGGGCATTTTGCAAAGGTTTGCCGAAAGGCTGCGCAGGGCAAAATAACGCGCTCGACAATGAATGTGCTTATCGCCGAGCCAGTGGGCCGAACAAAGAGCGGGGCGCCTCGCCCAACTTTGATGAGAATCGCACCTCTCGTGGGCCCCTGGCTGCACGCTCGACCTTGGTGGGATTCATCGCGCCGTCAAAACAAGTGGCGCAAACATGACAGAAACGCAGAGCGACCGTCCTTGGCCGGCATCCGAATGTCTCATGTTGGCTCTGAAACTCCGCGTGTGACACGATCGCCATCCGAAGGCTGCTCGTATGAACTACAAGCTCCTGCGTCGACACGGAAAACTCCAGCTCGCTTTGAAACTTCGCGCGTGACACGAGCGCCATCCGGAGGCTGCCCGTACGAACTACAAGCTACTGCGGCATGGAAAACTTTAGCTGGCGTTGGATCCACACGTGAGGCGCGACCGACTCGCCTGGATGGCTCGTTATCTGCAGGACCACCTGGCCTGGCTCAGGCTATTATCCCACTTATGATCGAAGGAATTTTTGCTAGGGCTTTAATCAATACAGGGTCTACCAATAGTTATGTTGATTATCGACTGGTGCAAAAACATGGATGGCCGATCCTAGGGACAAGACGTCGGATCTTTATGGCCTCACAAGGGCTTAGGCTCAGCACAAAAGGGGAATGTCGATTGAAGCTAGTGATTAAGGGACGAATATTCTCAGATGTGCATCTCATGGTCTTACCAGCATTATGTGCAGATGTTTTGCGAGGACATGATTTTCTTAAGCGACATGGACGGTTGGAAATAGAATTCGGTGGCACTGACACGCTCGCTGTGTGCGCTCTTGCAGGGATGGAAATTGAGCCGCTGTCGCTGTTCCCCAATATGACCACGGACTGCACACCTGTAGCGGTAAAATCGCGACGCTACTCACGAGCTGACGCGCAATTCATTGCGGAAGAAACGGTCCAGCTCTTAAAGGAAGGTATCATAGAACCTAGTCGGTCGCCGTGGCGGGCCCAGGTCCTGGTGGTACGCAGTGAAGCGCATCGCAAACGCATGGTAATCGACTATTCACAGACGATTAATCGATTTACACAGCTGGACGCCTACCCCCTTCCGGGGATGGACTCCCTGGTTCGACAGGTGGCCCAGTACTCGGTCTACAGCACTCTCGATCTGCGTAGTGCGTATCATCAAATCCCCATCTCCGAGGCCGACCATATCTATACCACGTTTGAATCGGGTCAAGGGTTATACCAGTTCACCCGGCTACCTTTTGGGGTCACGAACGGGGTCGCGTGTTTTCAGAGGGCTATGGACGACCTCATCGCTAAGGAGAACTTGACCGACATCTTTGTATATCTGGACAATCTTACGGTTTGCCGGCATGACCAGGAACATCATGATGCAAATCTGAAGCGCTTCCTCGAGGTCACGCAGAGGTATCGCTTAACTATGAATGAGGCTAAATGTCGTTACTCCGCGCGCACGATAGATCTTCTGGGGTACACCGTGACCCACGGCTCTGTTGCTCCGGATAAGGAGCGTCTGCGACCCTTGCTCGACATGGCACCGCCCTGCGATCGTGCTTCGCTGAAGCGGGCTCTCGGGCTGTTCGCCCATTATTCTAAGTGGGTGCAGAATTTCTCTGCGAAATTCCGCCCGCTTGTGGACTACGAAGCATTCCCCATGAGCCTTGAAGCCAAGGCTGCCTTTCATGGCCTTAAGTCCGACATCGCTGGGGCCGCTGTGGCGACGATTGACGATAATAAATCTTTCGTTTTGGAAAGTGATGCCTCGGATCATGCGATAGCAGCAACACTCTCCCAAGGGGGGCGCCCTGTGGCTTTCTTTTCACGAACTCTCACCTCCACTGAGCGGAGACATTCGTCTGTCGAAAAGGAAGCGTACGCGATCGTCGAGTCGATTAGGCGATGGCGTCCCTATTTGCTCGGACGATGCTTCCAAATCATCACGGACCAACAGAGCATTGCATTTATGTACGACACTCTGCATGCTCAATGCATTAACAATGAGAAAATCACTCGCTGGCGCATCGAACTCGCCGATTTCTGCTACACCATCAAATATCGCCCGGGGAGGGATAACCTGGTTGCCGACGCTTTATCGCGGCCGGCAACGTGTGTGGTTGCCAACGCTTTGTCGGGGCCGGCGACGTGTGCGGGCCTCACATCTTTGGAGGGTCTGCGCGCTTTGCACGACACTCTGTGTCATCCTGGGGTGGCGCGTTTCGCTCATTTTGTGCGTTGTCGTAATCTGCTATACTCGGTTGAGGACATTCGCCAGGTCTGTCGCGACTGTGCTGTATGTGCGGAACTCAAACCGCGTTTTAACAACCCCCCCCCATGGGGACGCTGGTCAGGGCTACTAGACCGTGGGAGTGATTGGCGATGGATTTCAAAGGGCCGGTGCCGGTGTCGGGTAACTCTCATTATCTGCTCTCTATCGTTGATGAGTACTCGCGATTCCCTTTCGCTTTCACATGCGCAGATATGACGGCCGCCACAGTTATACGGTGTCTGCAGAACTTGTTTTCTATGTTTGGTAATCCGGCCTACGTGCATACCGATCGAGGTGCGGTGTTCCTGTCCCAGGAAGTGAGGAGCTTCTTACTTCAGCATAATGTCACTTCTAGCTATACCACCCCGTATAGACCACAGGCGAATGGGCAGGTCGAACGCTTCAATGGGATTATATGGAGGGCCGTCACGCTAAGCCTTAGGTCCCTCGGCCGGGGCCTAGATAAATGGGCTTGGTCGTTACCTGCGGCGCTGAACTCAATCAGGGCTTTACTATGTACGGCCACCAACCAGACTCCTCACAAACGGATGTTTCATCACCCGAGGAGCTCGGGGGGTATCCGATCTTTACCTAGTTGGCTCGCTGAGCCCGAGTCGGCCTACCTCAAACGTGCGGTTCGCACGAGCAAGTATGATCCACTAGTGGATAAGGTGCAGGTACTCCAGGTTAATCGCGAGCATGCTCGCGTGTTGATGGCCGATGGACGCGAGTCCACTGTCTCCGTACGCCACCTGGCCCCTTGTGCGGGGCCATCGACCCTTGCGGGGACATTGACGAACCAATTTACGAGTCTACGGACTCTTCCGTGGTTCTGCCTATGGAACATCTGCCGTCCCTCCCGTCGCAAAATACACCTCTGCCTGTAGGCACTGTGGTGCCCCCTCCATCGCCTGCCACAGGCGGCTACTCTGACGCGGGGGACTCCGGGCTTGGGGATGTAGTACCCGGTAGTTTCCGGACCCGTGCTGGCAGGGAAATCCGCCGCCCTGATCGCTACGGATGGATCGACTGACATGGACTGACATCGCTACTCTACTAATGCTGCTGCGTGCTTGATTCCTGCCTAGCGGAAGTGTAGATCTAACGGCGGGGAGAATGTAATGAAATTGTACCTAAGTTGAACCCAGGTGTGATGCTCTCGCTAACCACTGAGAGGCGTCTTTAAGAACTCGGACGACTGCTGCTCCGGCACACTCCTGTGACATTTAATCTAAGACGTGTAGACTCGGATGGTGCGTATCCGTAGATAATCTAGGCTTGCTTGCATTGATTGATATTACTGAACTTTTTTATGATTCCATGATCCTGATATATTGCATGATTGTATTTCTACAGGATATTGCCAGAGATCGAATTGTCATTAAACCTACCTACAGGACAATGTCGTGGAACTGATTGATTTCCACTTCGTCTGGTCTGTTAGGGGAAAAATTGTGCAGATTTGTCTACAAGCATGACATTTGGCACACTTGTAGTTTTTGACATGCTGAATTCAAATCTGCCGGGAGCCAAAGCCAATTCTCAATGGGAGCGCCATATTTGACACTTCAAAATGACCGCCACTCAAAAACTGACTTTTCCGTTACTAGCCAACCAAAAGTCACATAATTACAATTAAAAGCACTTTTCTAGGGTTTTGGACCTCACTGATTCTAAATCTGATGTCTGTTTGACAGTAGCCTTGACAGGAAATTTTACATATTTTTTTTTTTGTTTGGCAATTTTTTTAAATTTTAATTTTTTTATTTAAATTTTATTTTTTAAATTTTATTTCAGGTGCCTGTCGTTCTGCTGTGGGAATAGAAGAATAGAATAGAAGAATAGAGAATAGAAGTCCTAGCTGTACTGGTGGTGGATGGCAAGGATGGATGCCATCAACTGGGAGCTTAGCTGTGTCTGCCAAGAAGAAAAGGATGAACGGTTGCAGACGCCAATGGAAGAGGGCCTTGCTTCAATTGAGAAAGATCTGAATGGTTTTAAAGCCATTGGTGTCATGCCTTCTTGTTTGAAAGTGTCATGGGCTCAGCTTGATGAGGGCCAGGGCATTGCTAAGACGCTTCAGACACACAATGCCAAATATCACAAAGTTTGCAGAACCTACTGCAGTAACTCTCGCCTGAGAAGGTTCACTGAAAAAGAGGATTCTAGTGACCAAAACTCACCTAAGAAACTACGGTCCAGTTTTGCAGTGTCTTCTGCTCCTCAGAAGTCTCCTTGTTGCATAATATGTGAGGGACAGGACCAAAAGAATCTACGTAAAGTTGAAACATTTAATGTAGACACAAACTTAAAGACCTGGGCTCAGAGCACCAACAATTTCAATCTTCTGGGCAAACTGATTGCCCACGCAGCTGATGCCCACGCTGGTGACACTTACTATCATGTACAGTGTTACTTGCACCTGAGAGACTCAGCTCGTGCTGAGGATCGCAGATCATCTGCAGGTCCTCCTGCCCCTCACTTCAATTCAGTTGCCATTGCGCAAATTGTTGCTTTAGTCGAGGACTCTGACTCAGTCTTCAAACTGTCTGCTTTGCGACCGTTATATAGAACACTTGTGGAGCAACAGGGAATTCCCTGTTCTGATACCAGGGAACCACATGCCACGCGGTTCAAGGAGTATCTTCTGAAGCTGCTTCCTGAGTCGACAGAGTTCTCCCAGGGCAAGGAAGTCTATATCTCTAGCAACCAGAACGTTGGAGATCTAATAGCTGAAGCCCATAAGTCCCAGATAGGTCAGGATGATGCTTTGTTGTTGATGCGAGCAGCAGTAATACTTAGGAAATGCTGTCTCCAGAGGCAAGAACCATTTACTGGTTCTTTTGCCTCTGATTCCCTGACATCTCCCATCCCTGGACAGCTGAGAAGCTTCCTCAACATCCTGCTCCAGGGCCCCTCAATCTTGCGTGAACAGAGCAATGAGGAGTTGCAGGCGCAGGTACAAGGCAGGGCAAGAGTTGCAAGCGCCATTGCCCAGCAGATTATTTATAATACCTGCAGTGGTTCACATCATGCCACAAAGTCCAGCAACATCCGTCACAACAAAGAACATGAGACCCCTTTCCCTTTGTACCAGGGCCTCAAGCTGCATGGTGAGGGTAGGCGGAAGAAAGAGATCAATAATGCCAATGCCTTTGGGGTTTCTGTGTCTTACAGTCGTGTCTTGGAGATCAGGCGATCCATGGCACGAGCACACGTCAAACAGTTTGTCCAGGATGGAGTTGTGCTGCCCACAAACATCCGTAGTGGGGTCTTCGTGACCTTTGATGTAGACAACTTGGATAGCAGCAACCAAGGTAACTTCTCCCATGATGAGTTCCATGAGACAGCAATCAGTGTGACAAACCACCTGTCTTGGGACAACCAAGGAGTACAGCTACCCTCTATTGAGCTGGATCCTACAGACACTACTGTATCCTGAATCCTACACAGTGGTTCAGCCAGCTGAATTCTCAAGCAATGATTTGCATGTACCATGTACTCCAGATCTCAATTCTCGGCCATCTCATAATCTGCTACATGGAGCCAAATTCAAGGATGAGTCCTGGATAGCACATGTGTCCACAGTGCTGAAACAGGACACATTGCCAGAAGGTGAAGTCATCACCTGGTCAGGCTACAACTCCCGACTCATGAGTGATGACTCTGTGAAGCCTAAGGCATTGATAGGGGTTCTACCTCTGTTCCCTGACAAAGCAGCCACACCTTCTATGATGAAACATGCAATGCATCTCACAATGCAAGGCACAGAGGCCCTCAACCCTGGTCAAACTCCTGTGCTTGGTGGTGACCAGCCTCTGTATGCCATCGCTAAGCAGCTGCAGTGGTCATTCCCTGACACAATGGGGGAAGATAAGCTGGTCCTGATGATGGGCGCTCTACACATAGAGGACAAAATGCACCAGATGATTGGTAAGTTGCTGCGGGACTCTGGGTGGAGCAACATTATTACTCAGGCCCAGGTCCTCACATCTGGCCGTGCCCAGTCTGTGCTTCATGAGCATCATATAAAGCGCACTCGCTATGCTCACCAGGTCTCTGTCATGGGTCTGTATCTCCTCAGACAGAAGTCATACTCCAATTACTGCTCTGGTGTTGAGGGACCACCTGAGTCTCTAGAGATCTGGGCTCAAAGGTCCAGAACTCACAATCCCATGTTCATGAAATAATAATAAATAAATAAAAATTTAAATAAAAAAATTGTCAAACATAAATAAAAAAATGTAAAATTTCCTGTCAAGGCTACTGTCAAACAGACATCAGATTTAGAATCAGTGAGGTCCAAAACCCTAGAAAAGTGCTTTTAATTGTAATTATGTGACTTTTGGTTGGCTAGTAACGGAAAAGTCAGTTTTTGAGTGGCGGCCATTTTGAAGTGTCAAATATGGCGCTCCCATTGAGAATTGGCTTTGGCTCCCGGCAGATTTGAATTCAGCAGGTCACAAACTACAAGTGTGCCAAGTTTCATGCTTGTAGACAAATTTGCACAATCCCCCCTTAAAATCCCCCTAACAGACCAGACTAACTACAGTAATGAGTGGACATACCTTTGGAATTTCAATGTAAACTAGAAAGGCACTCGATAGAGGGCATACCTCCGCCAGGCTGAACAGTTTACGGTGTATATCCCACTTGGATTCATTTGGTCCAAATTCCCAGTGGTCCAAATCCACTCGGATCTGGATTTGGACCTGAACCAAAATTTAATCGGCTTGTTCTTGTCACCTAACCAACTCGTCCACCAAGTTTAGTCATAACTCGTCCATAACTTTTTTAAATATCATGTTATATATCGCTTTTTGTCCGATCTCTCAATGGTGAAGGATCACTTAAAAATTAAATAATTATCGTATCCGAATCCATATTCAGATCTTCACCAAAATCTAATCAATTCGTCTGTGTCACACACCCAACCTGTCCATCAAATTTCGTCCAAATCTGTCCATAACTATTTGAGATATTGTGTGATGTATCGGTTTTGGCTCTATTACTCAATGGTGAAGAATCACTTAAAAAATTAAATAATTCTCGTATCCGAATCCATATTCAGATCTTCAGCAAAATCTAATCAATTCGTCTGTGTCACACACCCAACCTGTCCATCAAATTTCGTCCAAATCTGTCCATAACTATTTGAGATATCGTGTGATGTATCGGTTTTGGCCCTTTTACTCAATGGTGAAGAATCACTTAAAAAAATTAAATAATTCTCGTATCCGAATCCATATTCAGATCTTCAGCAAAATCTAATCAATTCGTCTGTGTCACACACCCAACCTGTCCATCAAATTTCGTCCAAATCTGTCCATAACTATTTGAGATATCGTGTGATGTATCGGTTTTGGCCCTATTACTCAATGGTGAAGAATCACTTAAAAAAATTAAATAATTCTCGTATCCGAATCCATATTCTGATATTCACCAAAATCTAAGAATTTCGTCCTTGGCACATACGCTACGTCTCTGCCAAATTTCGTCTGAATCTGTCCACAACGTTTTGAGATATCTTCTTCACAGACCGACAAACAAACAGACAGACAAACAAACAGACAGACAAACAAACAGACAGACAAACAAACAGACAGACAGGGGGTGAAAACATAACCTCCATCCACCTTTGGTGGCAGAGGTAACTTCAACTTTACCTTGTGCCTGGTAAAATGCATGCAAATGGACAAAACAGACAAGACAAAAGTATACCACAGCAAACACATGAAGCCCCCCTCACCCGGCCCCATCTACTTTCTTAACTGGGAATCAGCCAACATCACAGCATACAATTAAGATTCCTGGGGTCATTTTTGTTGGGATTCATAAAAAAAAGAAGACTCAAATGATACATTAATTATTTTTTTTGTATTCGGTCGAATATAATTACATCACTTTCCAGAAACGTTTTAGATTGGAAGAGATAATGACGATGAAATGATGTTCTTGGGGTTTATGTAAGGTAAGTGACAAGTATCCTGAGGGGATCACCAGGACTGGTGAAGCGCTTCCACCGAAGGTAAATCATGCCAAGACAGTAGAAGGTATTGGTTGGTATTTTGGAGGCCTAGCATACCTTCGTATTGCTTGGCAACTTGTTCCATTGAATGTGAGTTTCTGGTTAAACAAAAATGGGTGAAATTCTCCGTCTGGATGTGCCACTCGATAACTTGTGAACTACCAAACTTGGGATTACAACCAAACTTGGCAATCGTATGAAGTCTAATAGAAAGATGCAACTGATTCACTTTTGGGTCCCACAGGTCATGTGCACTTTGAAAATCATCTGGTAGATCACAACTGGAGTTACAAGCATCTGGTGTTTTCTCTCTCCCACTTATCTTTTCTCTTACGCACTCTCCCTCTCATATGACCCCGTTCATATTTCATGTGACATTTCATTGAGATCAAACGTAAAAGTAGGTTGACGTCTAACGTGGGTGGAGGCGTATCCTCGATAGCTCACCTACTCTTCGCAAAGGACACCTTGGGAGCTTTAACGTCGACCAACGGATGCTGGCAGACGGGACGCCCGTTTAGCGTACATCCGAGGGACGGAACGCACATTGATGAATCACCCTGCCTGTGTAACACCAGGATGACAATTTATAGTTGGGTTGGGATTCAAACCCAGGCTAGACAGGTAAGAAGCGAGTATGCATACATCTAGGCCTAGGCCATCCTGTCACTTTGTGTATATCATCTTATACCAACTGATTTTGATATACAATTGATCAATTTGCATACAAGTCGATCAATAAATTTAAATGTATTAAAAGGTATGAATGATTCATTCCTACTGCTTTCCATAAACTGGAAAAGCCTTTGCTTGCAAAATTGATTGATAAATAATTAAGTAGAGGCCCATACTCTTTACAGAGCTCCGAGGCACATTGTGACAAGTTGAGAAATGATTCGAGATGACCACCAATTCTGGATGAATCGCCACTCCTATGCAGAATATGCAACTGAAAGTGTAGGAATTAGGAATTAGCTCAGGGTGCTGGTGATAACTTTAAATAAAATAAACTTACTACTCAATATATCAATGAAAATGTGAAAATCCGGAACCGGAACCGGCCGCGGCCTACTTTATATGAAACTAGAAGAAGTACCCGGCGTTGCCGGGCGGAGGGGGGAGTGGAAGGGGAGGGGACAGGGGGGATAGGGGTGGAGGAGGGAGGGGGGAATGGGAGAAGGGGGAGAGAGGGGGGAAGTGGGAGGGGAGGGGGGAAGAGGATGGGAGGGGGGAGAGGGGAGAAGGGGGGGGGAGAGAGAGGGGAAAAGGGGGGAGGGGAAGGGGAGGTGATGGGGGGGGGGGGAGGCAGGAGAGGAGGGCGATTCATATATATGCTGGTGGGTGAATGTGGCGTTCATCATGTTTTTGAGTTAAGTGTGATGCCGATCAGGTAGTAGAAGAAGCCGTACTACCAACTTCGTACACTTCCGGAATTGTTTGATTTATTTGTGTTCAAATGTCTGGTGATTGTTTTGTATTTATTTATGCGAATGTGTACTTGTATATTAACTGTCATTAATTTTAAAAGCTTAGGCACTATCGAGCGATTATTATTTTTTAACTCCAAAAAACGATTTTCGTTTTCAGAAATTTTTTTTTTTGGGGCCTAAAACACTTATAGCACTCACTGATGAAGCTCTGAAAGCTTGACGAAGATCCGTACAGCCATCTTTGAGAAAAATGGCGACACAGAGACAGATAGACAGACATCTCTCTTATTTCGTAGATAAACCACACACACCAACAACCAAAGCTGGCAGATGGCTCCTCTGGTTTAACGTCCATGTGATGGACGGCGCACACGTTAATGCATTGCCCTGCTTGTAAAGCATCAGGCTGAGAGTTTACAGCTGGGTTGAGAGTCTAACCCAGGTTAGACAGCTCAGAGGTGAGTGCACTATACCTCGAGGTTATCCTGCCAGCCCTGCAAAACGTAATTGTCATTCATGAGAGCTCCAATTGAGACTTCTATAAGTGCTCGTAGATCCATATGAAACAAAGTAATGGTGAGCTTTATGGGTGACTTTCTCACCTTCTTGTCAAAGATGACATATTTAGGCAGGATGCATGTCGTCTCAGCAGGTACGCGCTGCTTGTAAGTAAGTTCAGCTACCATTTTAGTCAACTGTTCCGTCTCCTCTGCTTGCCTTGGGCCAAAGATGATCTTGCTGCTTTCTTGTGGAAATCTAAATCCATTCCTATATGTCAGCGTTTGTGGCCGGTGGAAATTCGATTTCTGTATATTGGGGAAATTAGAAAAACAAATAAAAAGAGTGAAGGAAAATTTCAGAATTACAATAAATTAAGGCAAAGGTAAATACCTTTTTTTTTTCTCTTTTTTTTTGTATACAGAGTCGAGGCTCGTGAAAGAGCTAACATTTATCAAACAAACAAATCAAACAAACAAGCAAACAAAGTATATAAAAAGGGGACCGGTCGACAAGATGGGGAGAGAAGGGGAGGAAGCACACAACCACAACATTTGAAAGCAGGGACATCGGGAGATGAGTGGGAGGGAGAGGGCCTGTGGGGAGGCAGGATAGGTATAAAACGCAAGAATACCAAGGACTTCCAGGAAAGAAGACAAAAGTCACCTCAAAAAAGTGGATTTGGGGTGAAATTAACGGGGGTAGAAAAGATCAAGGTTTTGGATTGGGGAAGATAAGAGATGGTGGTGAACAGCCGTTTTAAAGACCTGGAGGGAGGAGTGGGATTGAAGAGAGTGAGGGAGTTTGTTCCAGAGGCGGGAGAAAAGAGGAATGAAGGAGTGAAGGTGAACAGAAAGTCTTGATTTTGGCAGTTTAACCATAAGAGGGTTGCAGGCAGATCTTGAGCGACCTGTAGGAATATTTGGGGGACAGAGCCCAGAGAGAGCTGGGGGATCAAGGCCGGAGAGGAGTCGGTAGAAGACGGAAAGATAACCAACCTGCCTGCGGTGAGTAAGTGAAAGGCCCTCAGAGATAGCGTCATCGTGGGAGATTCCAATGATTCTGAATGCTTTGGTTTCAACAGCGTGAAGACGAGCTAGGTGTGAGGCAGGAGCGCCAGCCCAGAGAGGAGAGCAGTATTCCATTGAGCTGCGGATGAAAGCCTTGTATGTGGTGAGGAGCTCAGGTGTGCCAAGGAAGGACTTCGCACGACGGAGGATGCCCAGTCGGCGACTGGCTTTGGAGGCCAGCTTGGAAATGTGGTTTTCCCAGGAAAGATCATGGCAGATAGTGAGACCCAAAAGCTTGAGTGACAGAACTTCTTGGAGAGGATTATTCAGAAAGTCGATGGGAGGGTTGTCCAGTCGGTCTTTTCGGAGAGACATCGTAAGAGTGTGAGATTTGTCAGGATTGAAAGACATGTTCCACTTGTTTGCCCAGTCTGTGATTTTGTCCAGGTCTGCAGAGAGTGAGGAGGCTGCAGACTGTCGATCTGAGGGATGAGGAATGGAGTGGCAGAGAGTGGAGTCATCAGCAAAGATATAGAGAGGATTTTCAAGAGAGTCAGAGAGATCATTGAGGAAGACCAGAAAAAGCACAGGGCCCAGAACACTGCCTTGGGGAACTCCAGCCTGAACAGGAAGAGGAGATGAGAGAAACCCATTCAGGGCCACACGTTGACGACGACGAGAGAGGAAGTCCGCCAGCCATGCTTGGAGATTTCCATGGATACCAAAGGAGGAGAGTTGAGTGAGCAGAGCGGGGTGCCAGACCGTATCGAAGGCACGTGATATGTCGAGGAAGACAGCTCTAATTCCCTGTTTGGCATTGAGGACCTCCATCCATTGTTGAGACAGCAGAAGCAACATGTCCAGAGTAGAATGACCTGGTCTGAATCCAAATTGATGATCAGAGATCAAGCCATTGGAGAAGAGGAAAGATTTCATATCTGAAGCAATGATGGATTCCATGACTTTGCTGATAATTGGGAGAAGGCTGATTGGTCTGTAGTTGCTAGGATCTGTTTTTGCACATTTTTTGTGCAAAGCGGTGATGTTGGCTGATTTCCAAGCTGATGGCAGATGACCTTGAGCAAAAGAGAGGGTGAAGAGAACAGAGAGAGGGAGTGAAAGAGCAGCAGAACAGGAGTTTAGGACCCGTGGGCTGATGCCGTCAGGTCCAGTTGCAGAATCAGAGTCGAGGGTTGACAGAAACTTTTCCACCTTGTCAGGAGGAAAGGACACGGAGTCCAGGAGCAGCTGGGTACGACTGGGTACGGTGGGTACAGAGAGGGATGGGTTTGGGACACAAGATTTGGAGGCAAACACAGAGTTGAGGCATTCAGCTTTTTCACGTGCGGAGTCAGCTGTGTAGCCGTTTGAGGTAAGGGAGGGGATGGAGGGGGAACAAACACCAGAAACAGATTTGACCAGACGCCACCAGGATTTGGAAGAGGGAGACAGATAAGAGAGTTCGGTCTTGAGAACAGAGAGATATTGTTTCCTGGCTCTCCTGAGGGTGTACACACACTTGTTTCGGGCTTTGTGAAAGGAAATGAGATTTCCTTCCGTTGGATTTGCTTTCCAGGAGACGAATGCAAGTTGTTTCTGGGAAACAGCCTCACCACAAGATTCCGTGTACCATGGATGGGAGGAAGGGTATGACAACTGAAGACGAGATGGGATAAATCTGTGCATGAGAGAGAGCAATTTACTTTGGAAGAATTCCCAGGATGAGTTGATGTCAGAGGTGGTAGAGATGGGAGACCAGTCCAAATGATTGATGGCTGCTTGAAGACCGTGCCAGTTGGCCTGAGTGAAATGCCAGACTCGTCGACGCTGAGCAGGCTCCCTGAGAATGGTCAGAGACATGTCCACTTTAACAAGCACATGATCAGATGAGCCGATTGGAGCAGAAGAAGAGCAGCAGACATTTTCAGGGAAGTTAGTCATAACCAAGTCCAGAAGATAAGATGCTCCGTTGACTGAGATCCGGGTCGGGAAATTGACAGATTGTGTCAGTCCCAGTGAGTCGCAGAAGTCCTTTGCTGAGGAGCCATGGCTGGTGAGAGAGGGACCCACACCCAGCCAACTGGCATGGTGACAATTGAAATCACCACATATGAGGAAGAGAGAGTTGGGATGAGTAGACAGAAGTTGGTCCATATTATCAGACAGCGAGATGTAGATGGAGTCATCACTGTTTGGTGGACGGTACAACACACATATGAACAAGAGGTGGGAGCGAAGGGGAAGCCGTAGCCAGAGGTATTCCTGGGGGTGAGGTGGAGAGAGTGCAGTGCAGGGCGAGTGAGGAAGAGAGTTTTTGATAAAGATAGCAACCCCACCTCCAGGACGAGGCTCAGGTCTATCATACCGGAGGAGGGAGTAACCCGGGAGAGATACTAAGGAATCAGAGACATCATGAAGGAGGAAAGTTTCTGTTAAGCAGATCACGTCGATCCATCATCATCATCATCATCATCATCTGACCCATCACTTAGTCACCTAGCAAATTGTGAGGGCACCATGTTGGTGTTTCCATGGACACATAGACCTGGTGGTGCCCATCTCCACTTGGTGGGGCAGGTTTGGGCAGGAATTTGCAATTTGGTCAGGGTGTCAGCGATAACTTGCCTATTCTGTCGATAAGACATCAAGTGCATGGTCTTTATAACATCCACCTGCAATCATTGCTAGCAGTCAGTGCCCCAACTTAATTTCCATCCAAGGGACGATAGACCCGACCTGCGAAACACCAGTGCAAAAGCCTGTTGTTGGCTTAACGGTTAGGGTGCAGGCTTGGGATCCTAGGATCCTGAGTTCAAATCCCAGTCGATTGTTGAATTAATGCCAGGGGGGTTGACTCAGCTTGTCATCCTTCCGAGGTCCACAAATTGAGTATCAACTCACTCGTAATTGGGGCACTGCATCAGCGGCACAAACGTGCTTCAAGAAAAATGATGCAACCAGCAGCCATTGGCTGCATCCGAAACAACAACACTGTAAGCAATAACGAACTGTGCTTCGTACGTAGGTACATAGTAAATAGAAGCTTTATGATTAGAGGCAAGCATCACCAACCTTCTGCTAGATATCAATAAAGGTTTATTTATTGATTTATTTTACGGATGTGTTTATGTTTTTTTTAACATAAGTTTTAACTTACGGACTCTTCTTTTTTTAAATTTACGGACATTATTGTCATGCTTATTTCACGGTTTACAATTATAGAAATTACAATTTTCAAATGCGAGATATTGATTGAGGTTTTTGTTATTTTTACAACCATGTTTACGTTTTTTTTACATATATTTTCATTTACAGATGCTTTTTCTTTTTTTCATTTACAGACATTATTGTCATGTTTATTTCACGGTTTACAATTATAGAAATTACAATTTTCAAATGCTGGATATTGCTTGAGGTTTTTGTTATTTTTACAACCACGTTTATGTTTTTTTTACATATATTTTCATTTACAGATGCTTTTTCTTTTTTTCATTTACAGACATTATTGTCATGTTTATTTCACGGTTTACAATTATAGAAATTACAATTTTCAAATGCTGGATATTGATTGAGGTTTTTGTTATTTTTACAACCATGTTTATGTTTTTTTACATATATTTTCATTTACAGATGCTTTTTCTTTTTTTCATTTACAGACATTATTGTCATGTTTATTTCACAGCTCACAATTATAGAAATTACAATTTTCAAACGCTACATATTGATTGAGGTTTTTATTTTTTTTTACAACCATGTTTACGTTTTTTTACATATATTTTCATTTACAAATGCTTTTTCTTTTTTTCATTTACAGACATTATTGTCATGTTTATTTCACGGTTTACAATTATAGAAATTACAATTTTCAAATGCTGGATATTGGTTGAGGTTTTTGTTATTTTTACAACCATGTTTACGTTTTTTTTACATATATTTTCATTTACAGATGCTTTTTCTTTTTTTCATTTACAGACATTATTGCATGTTTATTTCGCAGTTTACAATTATAGAAATTACAATTTTCAAATGCTACATATTGATTGAGGTTTTTATTTTTTTTACAACCATGTTTATGTTTTTTTTACATATATTTTCATTTACAGATGCTTTTTCTTTTTTTCATTTACAGACATTATTGCATGTTTATTTCGCAGTTTACAATTATAGAAATTACAATTTTCAAATGCTACATATTGATTGAGGTTTTTATTTTTTTTACAACCATGTTTATGTTTTTTTACATATATTTTCATTTACAGATGCTTTTTCTTTTTTTCATTTACAGACATTATTGTCATGTTTATTTCACGGTTTACAATTATAGAAATTACAATTTTCAAATGCTGGATATTGATTGAGGTTTTTGTTATTTTTACAACCATGTTTATGTTTTTTTACATATATTTTCATTTACAGATGCTTTTTCTTTTTTTCATTTACAGACATTATTGTCATGTTTATTTCACGGTTTACAATTATAGAAATTACAATTTTCAAATGCTGGATATTGATTGAGGTTTTTGTTATTTTTACAACCACGTTTATGTTTTTTTACATATATTTTCATTTACAGATGCTTTTTCTTTTTTTCATTTACAGACATTATTGTCATGCTTATTTCACGGTTTACAATTATAGAAATTACAATTTCAAATGCTACATATTGATTGAGGTTTTTTTTTTTTTTTACAACCATGTTTACGTTTTTTTACATATATTTTCATTTACAAATGCTTTTTCTTTTTTTCATTTACAGACATTATTGTCATGTTTATTTCACGGTTTACAATTATAGAAATTACAATTTTCAAATGCTGGATATTGATTGAGGTTTTTGTTATTTTTACAACCATGTTTATGTTTTTTTACATATATTTTCATTTACAGATGCTTTTTCTTTTTTTCATTTACAGACATTATTGTCATGTTTATTTCGCAGTTTACAATTATAGAAATTACAATTTTCAAATGCTACATATTGATTGAGATTTTTTTTTTTTTTACAACCATGTTTATGTTTTTTTACATATATTTTCATTTACAGATGCTTTTTCTTTTTTTCATTTACAGACATTATTGTCATGTTTATTTCACGGTTTACAATTATAGAAATTACAATTTTCAAATGCTGGATATTGATTGAGGTTTTTGTTATTTTTACAACCACGTTTATGTTTTTTTACATATATAATCATTTACAGATGCTTTTTCTTTTTTTCATTTACAGACATTATTGTCATGTTTATTTCACAGCTCACAATTATAGAAATTACAATTTTCAAATGCTACATATTGATTGAAGTTTTTAATTTTTTTTACAACCATGTTTATGTTTTTTTACATATATTTTCATTTACAAATGCTTTTTCTTTTTTTCATTTACAGACATTATTGTCATGTTTATTTCACGGTTTACAATTATAGAAATTACAATTTTCAAATGCTGGATATTGATTGAGGTTTTTGTTATTTTTACAACCATGTTTATGTTTTTTTACATATATTTTCATTTACAGATGCCTTTTCTTTTTTTCATTTACAGACATTATTGTCATGTTTATTTCGCAGTTTACAATTATAGAAATTACAATTTTCAAATGCTACATATTGATTGAGGTTTTTTTTTTTTTTACAACCATGTTTATGTTTTTTTACATATATTTTCATTTACAGATGCTTTTTCTTTTTTTCATTTACAGACATTATTGTCATGTTTATTTCACGGTTTACAATTATAGAAATTACAATTTTCAAATGCTACATATTGATTGAGGTTTTAATTTTTTTTTACAACCATGTTTACGTTTTTTTACATATATTTTCATTTACAAATGCTTTTTCTTTTTTTCATTTACAGACATTATTGTCATGTTTATTTCACGGTTTACAATTATAGAAATTACAATTTTCAAATGCTGGATATTGATTGAGGTTTTTGTTATTTTTACAACCATGTTTACGTTTTTTTTACATATATTTTCATTTACAGATGCTTTTTCTTTTTTTCATTTACAGACATTATTGTCATGTTTATTTCACGGTTTACAATTATAGAAATTACAATTTTCAAATGCTGGATATTGATTGAGGTTTTTGTTATTTTTACAACCATGTTTACGTTTTTTTAACATATATTTTCATTTACAGATGCCTTTTCTTTTTTTCATTTACAGACATTATTGCATGTTTATTTCGCAGTTTACAATTATAGAAATTACAATTTTCAAATGCTACATATTGATTGAGGTTTTTTTTTTTTTTTACAACCATGTTTACGTTTTTTTACATACATTTTCATTTACAGATGCTTTTTCTTTTTTTCATTTACAGACATTATTGTCATGTTTATTTCAAGGTTTACAATTATAGAAATTACAATTTTCAAATGCTGGATATTGATTGAGGTTTTTGTTATTTTTACAACCACGTTTATGTTTTTTTACATATATTTTCATTTACAGATGCTTTTTCTTTTTTTCATTTACAGACATTATTGTCATGTTTATTTCACGGTTTACAATTATAGAAATTACAATTTTCAAATGCTGGATATTGATCGAGGTTTTTGTTATTTTTACAACCACATTTATGTTTTTTTACATATATTTTCATTTACAGATGCTTTTTCTTTTTTTCATTTACAGACATTATTGTCATGCTTATTTCACGGTTTACAATTATAGAAATTACAATTTCAAATGCTACATATTGATTGAGGTTGTTTTTTGTTTTTTTTTTTACAACCATGTTTACGTTTTTTTACATATATTTTCATTTACAGATGCTTTTTCTTTTTTTCATTTACAGACATTATTGTCATGTTTATTTCACGGTTTACAATTATAGAAATTACAATTTTCAAATGCTGGATATTGATCGAGGTTTTTGTTATTTTTACAACCACATTTATGTTTTTTTACATATATTTTCATTTACAGATGCTTTTTCTTTTTTTCATTTACAGGCATTATTGTCATGCTTATTTCACGGTTTACAATTATAGAAATTACAATTTCAAATGCTACATATTGATTGAGGTTTTTATTTTTTTTTACAACCATGTTTATGTTTTTTAACATATATTTTCATTTACAAATGCTTTTTCTTTTTTTCATTTACAGGCATTATTGTCATGTTTATTTCACGGTTTACAATTATAGAAATTACAATTTTCAAATGCTGGATATTGATTGAGGTTTTTGTTATTTTTACAACCATGTTTATGTTTTTTTACATATATTTTCATTTACAGATGCTTTTTCTTTTTTTCATTTACAGACATTATTGTCATGTTTATTTCGCAGTTTACAATTATAGAAATTACAATTTTCAAATGCTGGATATTGATCGAGGTTTTTGTTATTTTTACAACCACATTTATGTTTTTTTACATATATTTTCATTTACAGATGCTTTTTCTTTTTTTCATTTACAGACATTATTGTCATGCTTATTTCACGGTTTACAATTATAGAAATTACAATTTCAAATGCTACATATTGATTGAGGTTTTTATTTTTTTTTACAACCATGTTTACGTTTTTTAACATATATTTTCATTTACAAATGCTTTTTCTTTTTTTCATTTACAGGCATTATTGTCATGTTTATTTCACGGTTTACAATTATAGAAATTACAATTTTCAAATGCTGGATATTGATTGAGGTTTTTGTTATTTTTACAACCATGTTTATGTTTTTTTACATATATTTTCATTTACAAAATGCTTTTTCTTTTTTTCATTTACAGACATTATTGTCATGTTTATTTCACGGTTTACAATTATATAAATTACAATTTTCAAATGCTACATATTGATTGAGGTTTTTATTTTTTTTAAACCATGTTTACGTTTTTTTACATATATTTTCATTTACAGATGCTTTTTCTTTTTTTCATTTACAGACATTATTGCATGTTTATTTCGCAGTTTACAATTATAGAAATTACAATTTTCAAATGCTACATATTGATTGAGGTTTTTTTTTTACATGTACACATTTATGGTTTTTAACGTAAATTTTCATTTACGGACGCTTTTTGACGTCATTAGACCATCATGAGATCTAGTCATTAGACCATCATGAGATCTAGTCATTAGACCATCAAATCTGGTTAAATTATGCAGCAAGGGGTGTTGGTATAACCCCAAAAGAGTGGTATACGGTACCCGGCTGGTGCGATTCAAAGCAATCAACTCATTGGTGCACACACTGACAGCTCCTGAGCTATCATTTCACTTCCGCTGGTCTATCTAAAGTTAAAGATCATGATTATAAGGCTGAAGTATCGAAAAGCTCAACTCGTGTCCTTGAGGCAAGGTATAAACACCTCAAATTGCATTTTTGCCCAGAGCTTACAGCCTGTTGCATCATATTGCACGAGATCAACGATAATTTGAAAATTACATTTCCTGAGTGCAGCAAATGACAAAATTGACAACAATCAAAAGGAGGAAAAACCAACAGTAGCCTGCAAAATATGCCTGGTGTTGGCTTAACGCTTAAGGCGGCTGGCTTGAGATCTTAGGGTCCTGAGTTTGAGCTCCTGTCAGCCATTGAATTAACACTAGGTGGACTGACTCAGCCTGTCAACCTTCAGAGGTCGGCAAAATGAGTACCAGCTTACTGGTAACAGGGTTACTGCATCAGCGGCACAGTTTCACCCCCAGATAATGATGCAACCAGCAGCCACAGGCTGCAGATGAACCACCACCAACTCATCCCCCTAGTGTTGTCATAACTTGTCCATAACTTTTTGAGGTATCATGTTATACATACAGTATACACTACTCACAATAACATAGGGATATTGGCAGGTTCTTCGGTGTGGTTGATTTTGTGTATTTCTAACCCTAACACCGAACCTGTTCGGTTCTAACCCTAACAACCCACATACAATGGTCTGCCTATCCCAAAAATCAGTGAAGTGAAACACACACCCCTATAAAAAAAATTAACTCACTCCCACAATATCCTTAAACTTATTGTGAGCAGTGTATCATTTTGGCCCCATCTGACAATGGTTAAGAATCACTTAAGAATAAAAATTATAGTATCCGGATCTGGATCTTCACCAGAATAATCAATTCGTCCTTGTCAAACACCCAACAATGACAACAACGATGGAAGGAGTATCAACAACCTAATGACACTGTACTGGGCCAGACAGTGTTTCATCCAAATGACAGATAAGTTAGTTACAGTCTGTGATTTGTCAAAAATGTAACAACAGAAGATGTGACTAGTGTTTTTTGATTTTGACCTTCAATGCAGGAAATGTCTAACATACTTTCATTCGTACCACAACGACCACCTGGCAAAAAATAACGTTCTGGTATTTTATTTTTGACAACAATAGGGAACACAAATTTCCTGTCCCTGACTTCAAAGGACCTCTGCACGAAACGGCTGTGTGTCACTATGACAGTCATAAATGGTGGTCTGCAAAATTTGGGGTGGTGTTCAAAAGGGGTCTGCGCTGCCAAAAGTTTGGGAACCACTGCTCTATCATACCTTTGGACACTTTCGTTATATTTCATGATGGGTTGAGTGAATAATGGCTACAGCACAATCAAATAGCATGTTATCCTGGGCAGGTAGAGATGAAGGAAACTCTTTCAGTCTCAAGTATTATAGCCTAACAACAGGAATAATATAGTAATTAAATAAATGAACAGGATTATAACTAATGAATTGACATGTGTGGGAAACCTCCACTTGGGAAACTTACACTTACATGTGTGGGGAAATTGCATGCTTGGTCAGGGTCACCCAGATAGCTCAGATGGCAGAGCAATGGTATGGTTCACCAGAACACCTGGGTTTGATTCCTGGTCTGGGTGTGTCATTTTCCTACATATATCAATTTACTTCTTTATAATCCTGTCCATTTACTTAATTGTTCCTACGCCCCCAGTGGTGTTTGTAATAGCGGACATGGATTTGTACCCCCGTTGGAGGAAGACCCTCTTGTGAGCAGGCCGCTGGTGCTCCTATGGTTGGCAGTGAGTTACCCGGATGCATTGACGGAAAGAGATTGGCAATCATACTGTATCTTTGCTCACCTTCACTCCTTCATTCCTCTTTTCTCCCGCCTCTGGAACAAACTCCCTCACTCTCTTAAATCCCACTCCACCCTCCAGGTCTTTAAAACATCTGTTCACCACCATCTCTTATCTTCCCCCATCCAAAACCTTGATCTTTTCTACCCCCGCTAATTTCACCCCAAATCCACTTTTTTGAAATCTCACGCCTCACGCCTCCTCACCTCACGCCTCCTCCCCCCAAGCCCTCTCCCTCCCACACATCTCCCTGCTCTCAAATGTTATGTTTGTGTGCTTCCCCTTCTCTCCCCATCTTGTCTTCCGCTCCCTCTTTTTATATATTTTGTTTGTCTGGTTGATTTGTCTGTCCTGGAAGTCGTTGGTGTCCTTGTGTTTTATACTTCTCCCACCCCCCACCCCCTTTCCCACGCCTCCTCCCCCCAAGCCCTCTCCCTCCCACACATCTCCCTGCTCTCAAATGTTATGTTTGTGTGCTTCCCCTTCTCTCCCCATCTTGTCTTCCGCTCCCTCTTTTTATATATTTTGTTTGTCTGGTTGATTTGTTTGTGAAATAAATGTTAGCTCTTTCACGAGCCTCGATTCAGTATACAAAAAAAAAAAAAAATGTGTGGGAGAATTGCATGCTTGGTCAGGGTCACCCAGATAGCTCAGATGGCAGGTACTGGTACGGTTCACCAGAGGACCTGGGTACGATTCCTGGTCTCGGCATGTAATTTTCCCACACATGTCAATGAATTAATATTATCGTAGTTCTTCCCACGTGGATGAAGACTTTTGGCAATTGATCATGCTTTGGATCTGCTCCTCAACTCGGGACATCACTGTCTTTTAATATTCAAAAATCCAAAAAAAATCACTATAATTTTTTAAACAAAATCACATCTTTTTACAATTACTTGTTCTTCACTTAAACTTTTCTCTCCTCTTCCTTCATTGTAAAGTGCTTTGAGATATTGTTTTTGGAATAAAAACGTTCGATAAGAAATTGATTGATTGATTTCAAGGGTCCATATTACCCCGTCATCCTCACATCGTTTGAAAGAAAACCCAAGGGAAAGGTAAAGATTTTGTTGTAGAACAGGAAAGCAACTATCCATTAAGTACTGCTACATGTTTTTGATGAAAATCCAAGCCTTTCATGAAAAATTCAACATCAGTCAGATAACGGTACATCACAACACCATGTCTAGGTCTTGAGGCTTCTGCCAGGGTGAGATTGTGATGTACTTTCATTAGGCCCAATAATACAAGATGTTGGATTGTCAGGAGTTGGGCTTTGGGAACGCAGTCCAAATACTAAATCCTATATAATTTCAAGAAAAGAGAGAGTTAGCTCTAAAATAGCTACATTTATGTTGAAACTAGAAACACAGTGAACAATTTTACTGACGTAAAGCACAAGGTTGAATGCACGAGGGTCACTTTGAATCCTTGGGCTTTGACACAGAGTAGAAAAAACAGGCTGACCTGGCAGGCTATAAACTTTGTAAGGAAACTTTGGTGGCAGATGTCTACCCTAGCATCTTTAGAACAGATTAAAACATCTCAAATAAACAAGGCCAGGGAGGTAATTGCGCACTTGATGAGGGACATGAAAAAGGTACTTCTTTATTAATTAATACTTTGGGTTCGTTGAAAGAATTGAAACCGCGATGCTCTTCTGATTATTTAATATTGGAGAACTCGAGTACATGTATTATAAATACGGCACGTAATCATCAGCATAATGCTGATTAGCATTGATAGAAACATTCTCATGTGCCGTCAGCACTGCTCTAAAATGTCCGCATTCCGTATCCATGTTTAGCTTCACCAAACTATCACTGTAACTCACCTCAGAACTTCATAAGGGGTTCAATTCCTCCAATTAGCCTTGACCGTATTCCGGTTCAAATTACGATGTATTCCGTATTGTGATGAACAGCATCAAAATGAAATTGGCAGCTCAATGTCTTTTTGGCAGGGGCTCATGCGGCATGCCTCCTTCACGTCTATTCAGGAAGTGCTTCGAGTGCTGCCATACCTTTCCATGGTGGTAATTCCGACCCTCAGGAGGTAATATAGCCGTCCCATCATGGCCGTGTTTGTTCAAGATACATCATGTATATGAGGATGGGCGCGCTTCAGGTCAACCCAGCTGATATTTTATACCGTCTCATCATTTTTTTCAAATTCCTTCTTCTTCTGGAACATTTATAAACAACTATGGTGAGTTGTTTCTAAATGTATTTCCATGAAATGGCCTTTATACATCTTTACAGAGTAAATGCTTCGCAGAATGGTTACAATTCGTTGGCATTTCTTGACGGTGGAACCCAGACACAGTACTTGGTTATCCATTGGCAAATATAATGCCAAGGATCTCTCACCAGAACCTTTTTGGCAATCTCTCAGAAATACTCTTATTTTCTGTGTTATATAACCATGTGCACTCACATTTCATGCTTTCCATCTCTGTGCAAACACAGGGGGGATCAAACAATTATTAAAAGCTCTCATATGCATTATCTTCACAGAATAGAGAGCTTAGTGTTAACCTACTTCTCTCTAAGTTGTCTTGTCTGGGTGTAGACATCCGACTATCATATGCTATGAAGAAGAGGCCTTTCAGCTGCTACCACGCATCTCTACTGAATAACATTCGAGTATTTCCAGGATGTGACAACCCCTAGAAATTTTTTGACGACGTTTGGTTATCATACAGTAGTTGTGTTTGGTTGGTTGAGCGAGTTCGAAGAAATGGCCGTGAATTAGTGAGCGATCTTGAACATTTTCACATGCGACTAACGGCTGTCACTCAAGCAAATATTAAACGTGTTGAACAGCAAATTTGGGAGAATCACCGGACTAATGGACATGAAATTTCAGGAGAATTGGATGTCAGTGTTGTAAGTGCGAAATCAATCATTCATTCTCGTTTGAAATTCAATAATATCGGTGCGACATGGGCAGCAGAATACCTCATGGTTGGGCAACTCTTATGGCCATCGCAACAGAGATCCGGTAACGCTATCAAAGAGAGGAAGATGACTTGGTGAAGATGAGTTTGACTTGTGATGACATTTTGGTCCATTACCTCATGCCAGAATCAAAGTGAGTGGAGACATTCTAATTCTTCGTCCTGGTCATGAAATACACTCAAGGTCCAGCCATCAGCCAGAAAGCTTTTGTCAATAGTGTTTCAGAACTGAATGTTTGTACTAATGTGGAAATACTGTGGAATTCCATCAATGGAAAATAAAACAAGTTTTTCCTAATGGTAATACACACAGGTATATGCACTCATCATTCATAGTCAAGTATGTGGACCGAACATTTGGGTTGCAATAAGTTTACCAATGATGAATATGTCAAAGCATGTGTGTGGGACGTCCTTGAGAAATAGATGAAGTTTCATAAACCTCGGTATACTCTTTAAAGGTTCTCGTATAAAGAGCCCACATTATCCTTGAACTACCTTTGAAGCCTTTCACTTACTGTATGGCCTTGTGAATATCCTATGAAAATCAGCCTCAAATGCAAAGCAGGGATTATAGTTATAAATTGCATTCCTCATGAAATGACTTGCGATGGAGTGACGATCTGTCCTGAATTGGTTGTGGCCTTGAGACATGAATCGACTTCCCATGAACGCCCGGACCCTTGGCAGGCCTCTAGCCCTCTATTATATTATTAGTCCCCTGTAGTGAAATTATACCAAAGTTCAACCCAGGAGAGATACTCGCTTCAGCCACTGAAGGGCGTCTATAAAACCTGGGACATCCGCGACGCTGAGCCACTCCTGTGACATTTACTTTACATGTAGTCTTGAATGGTACGTATATGCTAGACTCACACATATATACTAGGCTCGCTTGCTTTGACTATTATTATCGGTCCTCTCTGTATGATACCAAGATCCTGATATCTATTGCATGATTGTATTTTTACAGGATGATGCCAGAGATCTAATTGAGATTAAACCTACCTATGGGACAAAGTTGTGGACCTGAATTGATTTCCACGACACTTAATCTCAATTAAGATCTACGGAAATGGCGGGACACAAGATGATCAATGTACCGACACTCGGCGCCGACCCACAAGCTGAGGATTTGGGCTCGGTGTTCACTCACTGGCTCAAAACGTTGGAGAACCAGTTCGGCGCCCAGGATGCCGTTCCCACCGCTGAAACGAGGCTGTCTGTGCTACAGACCAAAGTCGACCACCACGTCTACAGGAGCATCGCACGATGTACGACGTACGATGCCGCCGTGGCAGAACTAAAGCGACTCTACATTAAGAAACGGAGCGTGGTGTACAACAGGCATCTGCTCGCCACGCGGCGTCAACAGCCAACCGAGTCGATCGATCGCTTCGCTCAGGAGCTGCGGCACCTCCTCGCGGACAGTACTCAAGAGGTACGGACTCACGAGCAAGTCCAGGACCATCTTGTCCGAGATGCTTTCGTCTCTGGGATCAGCTCTACAAATCTGAGACTCAGGCTCTTGGAGACAGCTGACCTGACGTTCGCGGAGGCCCTACGGTTGGCCAACGTTTACACTGAGGCCCGGGAACAATCTACCGCTTATGACCACGCAAGGGTCGTTGCGGGGACTACTCAACTCGCGCGACTGGAGAGGGCTACCGCCGAGGATACGGGTGCGGACTCGACTACGGCCGAGCCCCTGGCCGCTCCCGAGGTGGACTCGGATTCCGGCCTGGCGGCAGCTACAGCAGACAGGCCCAGGCCTGACCGGAATGCGACGTGTTACTTCTGTGGCAACCGACAGCATCCCAGGTCAGCGTGTCCGGCTCGGGAAGCCATATGCCATTTGTGTTCTACAAAAGGACACTTTGCTAAAGTCTGCAAGAAGGCCGCGCTGGGCACACGAGCATGCGTGACCTTGAATGGGCTTATCGCCGAGCCAACGGACCGAGCACAGAGCGGGGCGCCTCACCCGGCCTTGATGAGCGGTCCTCCTCCTCGCGGGCCCCTGGCTGCACGCACGTCCTTGGTGAGATACACCGGGCCGCCGAAACAAATGGCGCGAACGCGACCGGCCGCAGAGCGACCGACCTTGACTGGCGTTCGAACGCCCTCCTCAAACAAACAAATAGTTCCGGCTTTGAAAGCTCCTCCTGTTGTGCAACAAACGCTGCACGTGACACGAGCGCCATCTGACGGCAGCTCGTACGAACTACACGCTCTTGCTCCAGCACGTGAAAGTACAATTGACTGCGATCTTTCGCACGTGACACGAGCGCCATCTGACGGCAGCTCATACGAACTACACGCTCTTGCTCCGGCACGACCAACTATGCGTTTGGCACGGGGGCCCTCTAGAGGCTCCTCAAACGACCGGAAAACTGCAGCTGGTGTGGGATCCACGCGCGAGACGCGATCTTCTCGCTCGGACGGCGCATTACCTGCCGGATCTTCTGGCCTTGATCAGGCCATTATCCCGCTCTTGGTCGAAGGCATTTTTGCGCGGGCCCTAGTCGACACAGGATCTACGGATAGTTTCATCGATCAGTGGCTGGTGTGTCAACATGGGTAGCCGGTCATCGGGACTATACGACCGATCTTCATGGCCTCCCAGGGACTTCGGCTCAGCACGAAGGGGGAATGTCGATTGAAACTTGTGATAAAGGGACGCATGTTTTCCGATGTACATCTCATGGTCTTGCCTGCATTATGTGCTGACATCCTGTTAGGACACGATTTTCTTAAGCGACATGGACGTTTGGAAATGGAATTCGGTGGGACGGACACGCTTGCTGTGTGTGCACTCGCGAAAATGGAAATTGAGCCTCTTTCGCTGTTCCCCAACCTGACCACTGACTGCACTCCTGTAGCGGTGAAATCACGGCGCTACTCATGAGCGGACGCGCAATTCATTGCGGAAGAAACGGCCCAACTCTTAAAAGACGGTGTTATCGAACCTAGCCGGTCGCCGTGGCAGGCCCAGGTCTTAGTGGTGTGAAGTGAGGCCCATCGCCGTCGCATGGTAATCGACTACTCACAGACGGTTAATCGCTTTACACAGCTGGACGCCTACCCCTTACCGGGGATGGACGCGTTAGTACGACTGGTGGCCCAGTACTCCGTCTACAGCACTCTCGATCTGCGTAGTGCGTATCATCAGATCCCCGTCTCTAGGCCTGATCGCATCTATACTGCCTTTGAATCGGGTCAAAGGTTATACCAGTTTACCCGATTACCTTTTGGGGTGACGAACGGGGTCGCCTGTTTTCAGAGGGATATGGACGACCTCGTTACTGAGGAGAACTTGACAGGTGTCTTTGTCTATCTGGACAATCTTACGGTTTGTGGGTATGACCAGGAGCATCACGATGCTAACCTGAAGCGCTTCCTCGAGGTCACGCATAGGTATCGCCTAACCATGAATGAGGCTAAGTGTCGTTACTCTCAACGCACGATAGATCTTCTGGGGTACACCGTGACCCATGGCTCAGTCTCTCCAGATAAGGAGTGTGTGCGACCTTTGCTCGATATGGCCCCGCCAGGCGATCGAGCTTCGCTGAAGCGTGCTCTCGGGCTGTTCGCCCACTATTCGAAGTGGGTGCAAAATTTCTCCGTGAAGCTCCACCCCCTCGTGGCCTGCGACGCGTTCCCCATGAGCCCGGCCGCCTTGGCGGCCTTCAGGGGCCTTAAGGCCGACATCGCTGGCGCCGCTGTGGCGACGATCGACGAGAGCGAATCTTTCGTCTTAGAAAGTGATGCCTCGGATCATGCGATAGCGACGACTCTCTCCCAGGGGGGGCGCCCTGTGGCTTTCTTTTCGCGGACTCTCACCTCCGCTGAGCGGAGGCATTCGTCTGTCGAAAAGGAAGCGTACGTGATCGTCGAGTCGATTCGGCGATGGCGACCGTACTTACTCGGGCGATGCTTCCAAATCATCACGGACCAACAAAGTGTTGCATTCATGTACGACACCTTACATGCTCAACGTATTAAGAATGAGAAAATCACTCGCTGGCGTATCGAACTCGCCGACTTCTGCTACACCATCAAATACCGCCCGGGGAAGGATAGCCTGGTCGCCGACGCCTTATCGAGGCCGGCTACATGCGCGGGGATCGTAACTTTGGAGGGGCTGCACACTTTGCACGACACTATGTGTCATCCAGGGGTGGCACGTTTTGCTCATTTTGTGCGTAGTGGTAATCTGCCGTACTCGATTGAAGAAATCCGCCGGATCTGCCGTGACTGCGCTATATGTGCGGAACTCAAACCGCGTTTTTACAACCCTCCCATGGGGACGCTGGTTAGGGCTACTAGACTGTGGGAGAGATTGGCAATGGATTTCAAAGGACCGCTGCCGGTGTCGAGCAACTCTCGTTATCTGCTCACTATCGTTGATGAGTACTCGCGATTCCCTTTTGCTTACACATGCGCGGATATGACGGCTGCCACGGTCATACGGTGCCTGCAGAATTTGTTTTCTATGTTTGGGTATCCGGCCTACGTGCATACCGATCGGGGTGCGGTGTTCCTGTCACAGGAGGTGAGAGGTTATTTGCTCCAAAAGAATGTTGCTTCGAGTTACACCACACCGTACAGACCCCAGGCGAATGGGCAGATCGAACGCTTCAATGGGATTATATGGAGGGCCGTCATGCTAAGCCTCCGGACCCTCGGCCGGGGTCTCGATAAATGGGCTTGGTCGCTACCTGCGGCTCTGAACTCGATCCGGGCTCTCCTATGTACAGCCACCAACCAGACTCCTCACGAAAGACTGTTCCACCACCCTAGAAGCTCGGGTAGTATCCGATCTTTACCCAGCTGGCTCGCTGAGCCGGGGCCGGCTTATCTCAAACGAGCGGTGCGCGCGAGCAAGTACGACCCCTTTGTGGATAAGGTGCAGGTACTCCAGGCTAATCCCGAGCATGCTCGTGTGCTGACGGCAGATGGACGCGAGTCCACTGTCTCCGTACGCCATCTCACCCCTTGTGGGGTCATCGACCCTTATAGGGATGTCGACGAACCGATCTACGAGTCTATGGACTCTACCGAAGCTTCCTCTATGGAACCTTTGCCGTCACGTCTGTCGTCACCTACACCCCTGCCTGAAGGCTCTGAGGTGCCCCCTCCGACACCTGCCTCCAGCGGCTACTCCGACGCAGGGGACTCCGGGCTCGGGGATGCCGTACCCGGTAGTTTCTGGACACGGGCTGGCAGGGTAGTTCGCCACCCCGACCGCTACGGGTGGACCGACTGACATGGAATGACGTACCCCAATCAATTAATGCTGACGCACGCTTGCGATCTGCCTAGCGGCAGTATAGTTCTAACGGCGGGGAGAATGTAGTGAAATTATACCAAAGTTGAACCCAGGAGAGATACTCGCTTCAGCCACTGAAGGGCGTCTATAAAACCTGGGACATCCGTGACGCTGAGCCACTCCTGTGACATTTACTTTACATGTAGTCTTGAATGGTACGTATATGCTAGACTCGCACATATATACTAGGCTCGCTTGCTTTGACTATTATTATCGGTCCTCTCTGTATGATACCAAGATCCTGATATCTATTGCATGATTGTATTTTTACAGGATGATGCCAGAGATCTAATTGAGATTAAACCTTCCTATGGGACAAAGTTGTGGACCTGAATTGATTTCCACGACTTCCACTACCCGGTGCGGACTATATGTTTGCTCTCCATCTGTCTATCTATCCGTCCGTCCATCCCACTTGTGCTTTCCTGCACTTTTTCCCCATATTTTTCAACGTATTCAACTGAAACTTGGTACATGGCTTTATTATAAGTTACAGAACAAGTTTTTGTTTCGAGGCGTTTCGTCAATTTTTCACGGACTTATGTCCTTTTTTAATTTGGAAAATAGCATACATTATACATTATAGGCGACATGGGCCAGTTTTCAGCTGCCCTCACTCCACCCCACTGCTTTACACTGATTGGGTGAACAGCTGGCCTGACTCCACCCCACTGCTTTACACTCATTGGGTGAACAGCTCGTCTGACTCCACCCCACAGCTTTACACTGATTGGGTGAACAGCTGGCCTGACTCCACCCCACTGCTTTACACTGATTGGGTGAACAGCTGGCCTGACTCCACCCCAAATGAAGCAGCACAGATTGGCAGGCCTCAGGCCATACGACTGGGTGATATTAGAGTCCCTGTATATAGAGAGTTGTGTCAACTCAAATTTGGACGCCATTTTGTGTCTAAGTGTGTCGGATTAGATATGCATGTACATTCGCGATATGGGGTGATATATTCTAAACCTGCTAAAAAAAAATTTACTACACATATTTAGTCTTATTATTACATACAGGTGATATTTGTTTTGTCAAAAACTCAGCTATTGCCGTGAAAAAGAGCTGTGTGGTGATATTAAAAGTGGTATGGCAATGCATATTACAAGCCAACACTGCATATAAGAGCTAACATTATAAGTAAGACAAACCAATGCTGTCGTTCTCTGAATTTTAATAATTTTTAGAAAGGAGTGTGGTGGGCATATCCAATATTTTTTAAAGGGTGCCGAGAGCAATTCCGGTGTAGGACTTCCAGCCGACATATAGTCTAACACACTTAAAACAAATTCTGTACGTGGTATTGCCATATTTCTATAGTGTACAACTTTAGTTTTATCGACATTTATATTCAATTTCCATTGTAATGATTTAACAAGCTGCAAATCAGCTTCTGTCTCTGACATAAGGAAAACGTCATCGGCATCTAGTAAGATTGAAACGTTCATTTATTACTACACCCTTGCCCAGAACTCTGATGGATATTGCCTGATCGATTGATATGTTTCATAGCTGGCGACTTAATTAACACTTAATTTTCGACTGCGCCAAGCCGTAATTAAACAGAGAAAAAACTTTTAAAAATACCTGCAGTGTGCACGGTTCGTCTAGTCGAACAGATATGGAAAAGCACAGATAAGACGTCGTATTCACCATAACTTGTTTAATTTCACCAGGAACACGATGAGGCCAACACAGTAAACATTCAGTACAAAACTTGGTTCATACATTCAGTACAGAACATGATTCATACATTCAGACCGTAAGAAAACTCTGCCCGTAATACAACACTCTGACCAGACCAACACTTCATCCCACTACGTTCACTCCTCACAAGTGAAACTCATCACTACTCCGTTCACTCCTCACAAGTGAGACTCATCACTACTCCGTTCACTCCTCACAAGTGAGACTCATCACTACTCTGTTCACTACTCTCATATTGTATGTTTTGGGAACGATAGCTGTCACCAGGTTAAATATATAGGGATTGTCCAATGTGCAAAATCTTCCATCACTACAATTTGGCCATAAATCCCGGGGTGGGAAATATTTGAGCAAATATGCCACAAGACGCATGAGCACTGTACAAAGCAAACAATAACTCGTCAAATTTTGGACGTATGTATGACTGCACAACCCGCAAAAAAATTGAGCAGGTCCCCCCCTAAAATTGCTTTTATGATTGCCGATTAGGCTAAAGATTTTAAACCAAAAAAATAACTTGCCTCGGAATAAGTTTTGAATGGACGGACAGACAACTGAAAACAAAACGGACCATGGGTTTCCCACCCCTATAAAATCAAAATTAATTCCCTCTGAAAAAGTACAGTGACATTGCCCGCAGACTACCCAACCGCAGACCAGGCAATGTCACTGTACCGGGACATTTCATCAATCAATGACAATATGCGGTCCGCTAGGACTACCCGAAAAAAATTGAGCAGGGTTCTTCCCACGGAAATGCATTTTTGGTCAGCTCCTTGAAGATTATAAACAAACACAAATCACTTCCCTTTAAAAGGGTTTTCAACGGACAGACAACCAAAAAAAAACCGAGCAGATAGAATTGCTTTTGAACATCGATCATCAAGTGGCGTGAGCCTACCTGGCAGAGTCTCGAGGAGTCGATCGCTTTCCAGCTCTTTCGTCTGAATTTCGCTTCCCAAATTTGTCTTCTGACTTTATCACTTGGAAATCTATACATCTTATATTTCCCAGATTGGTTTGAACAACCAAAAGCAGAACAACCAGTCATTTTGTTTGGCAATAAACAACATTCCCGTACCAAGCTGACGTTCACGCACGGTGAAGTTAGACACAAAATGGCGCCACGAAATCACGTGACCAGAAATCTCGGGTCAGCGCATGGCGCAACTCTCTTTATACAGGGACTCTAGGTGATATTATTCCAATGCTCCAGTGCAATTGGAATTATCCCAGGTATCCACGATGTATTATATATGCACATAAGCCGGATGCATGTTTTGCTTCATGTATGTACATCGGGTTATTTTTAGCCCGTCCTCTGTGCAGCGGAGATGGGGTTTTGCAATTCACTTCTGTGTGTCTGTCTGCTTGTGACGTTGTGTGTATGCGTGTGTGTGTGTGTGTGTGTGTGTGTGTGTGTGTGTGTGTGTGTGTGTGTGTGTGTGTGTGTGTGTGTGTGTGTGTGTCCAAGCCATAACATTTTTACTATTTCAGCTTTTGTCATAAAATTTTCAACAAGGCATCATTATGAGAAAATGGAGAAGATACATTAATAATTTTGTCAAAAGGTCAAAAGGTCAACATCACATAAAATTGCCATTTTTTATCCAATTGACCTGAAATTTTTGGAATTTGCATATTGGTTCACTGAATTGGTTCACCAATAAAAAGCTAGAAGCCGATTGGGTTTTTTTTTTTGATCAAAAGGTCAAAGGTCAAGGTTGTATAAAAGTCAATTATCATCTGATTGACCTAAATTTTTAAGAATTTGCATGTTGACGCTGTGTTCTATGGTGATAAATAAAGCCTCTATCTCCTTAACTGTAACTCAACATTATCTTGTTGCAGTGTATATTGAAGTACTGCATATAGTGTTGCGGTTTTGAGAACCCACACTTGTAAATAAATATAACATCATTAAAGGTTAAAGGTAGCACCCCATAGGTAGGCCACAAGCAACACGTAGGTCACCATAGGACGTCAGTTATTTCATAGTCTGTGTTAGATAAGGCCATCCCCAATAGTTGAATCTGCGTTGCGTCAATCAAATAAGAGTAGGCCCTTCCGTCCATTTTTGCAGCCTCCCTCCAAGCGACACCATTAAGTGCGCTCCCCAGTCTGTGCCACATGGCCCCTCCCAATTTGGTACGCTCCTTGGCCACAACCTTCGCTGCCCTTGAGCTCGCTCAACGCCGCCATAAGCCACGAGGTGAAGCCCGGAGAAAGGGGGCGGAGCACCAGGGAGGAGGTGTGGCCACGTCACCCAGCCGTCAGGGCGGGGCCGGTAAGCCATAACCAGCCATCCAGGGCTGGAGTGACATTGCCTGACAGGGCGTGGTTGGGGCTTGCGGAGCGATCGCTGGCTTGACTTATAAAAGCCAGCGCACAAAGCCCTCGTGAGGACTTATCGTTGTGCAAGGAGGACTTATCGTTGTGCGAGGAGGACTTATCGTTGTGAAAAGGACTGTGTGAGGAGGACTCTCCTAGGAAGCTTGTGCTGAAAAGGACTGCTGCGATTTGAAGAACTGTGCGAGGAGGACTTATCGTTGTGGAGAGGACTGTCGTGATTATGGAGGACTCGCGAGTATAAGGACCTACGCGCTTGATCAACGAGGGCTCGCTGGCATTGGCATTTCAAAGAGACGCGCTGTGGAAACCCGCTGTACTAAGGGCGAGCGCGCGGCACGCATTGCCACGAACTGCAGCGTGCAGGACATTGGGGAAAGGGTCGCTTGGAGCGAATAGTGCGCATATTACGTACGCCAGTATACCAGCCTTCCCCCGTCATTATAAATTGTCCGCTCGCGTTACGCTACACGGAGAGCTGCCTGCCGGGTTTCGTCTGCTGGACCGGAGCCGGACTGGAGCCTGGACACCATCGCCGGACCTTCCACCCTACCATCTGCAATCCCCGTGTGAGTGTCTGTGTGTGAGATTTTTTTTTTTTTTTTTTTTTTTTTTTGTATACTGAATCGAGGCTCGTGAAAGAGCTGACATTTATTTCACAAACAAATCAAACAGACAAACAAAATATATAAAAAGAGGGAGCGGAAGACAAGCTGGGGAGAGACGCGGAGGCACACAAACATAACATTTGAGAGCAGGGAGATGTGTGGGAGGGAGAGGGCTTGGGGGGAGGAGGCGTGGGAAGGGGGGGGGGGGAAGTATAAAACACAAGGACACCAAGGAGATGGGCCCGTTTGTCCAGGGAATAAGTTAAGACTGTAGTTAAGGCTGCCCTGTGTACTTTTCCTTCCTCTTTCTTTCTTGTACATTCCTTTCGTTTCCTCTTATTCTTGTACAAAGTGTAATAAATTGCTCTGTTCTTCCTGTTCTTTCTGGTTTCTCCTTAATCCGATCGTCCTAGTCTTTTCTCCATTGGGTAAACGTGGCACGATCGGAACCGCCATAATCGGGTCTAGTCACTTGTTAACAGCTCGGATCGTGGATCGCTATCCACTCGGCATTCCCATCCATATCCGTGATTCGAGCGGGAGTTATTCCCTCGTTTCCGGTCGGCGTTAGTACTTAGGTAGTAGCGAATCCCTAGGCCTAACCAACCCTACCTAACGCCGCGCCGGGAAGGACGTTATAACTTCCAGGGTCGCGTCGGCCAGATAAGAGGACAAGGGGATTAACCCCTCCCACCCCCCTTGATAAGGGGAGAGCCGACGTTTGAGATCCGTAACAATATATTTCTTTCAATTTTTAAATGATCTTTAAAATCATTATTTTAATAAAATTGAAGCATGAACTTCAACAATGAGCGGGGTATCATGTTTTGCAAACTCTCTAGTTATTATTATTATCATTATTATTATTATTATCATTATTATTATTATCATTATTATTATTATTATCATTATTATTATTATCATTATTATTATTATAAGACAGATGTTCACATTGTCCATTGAAGAGAATGATATCGGTTGACTGACCCACAATGATACAATTTACATAATGGTTCATTCCCTGGCTTTAACGCCTTGCAATGGAAGGTAAATTAACTCATACCAACGAACACACACACAATCAGAATGAGATACATTTTCCCCATCTTGGTGCTCTCCCAATCCACATGGGGTGTTCCATGCATACCACAACCACCCCAACACCACTACACTGTGACTCAACACCTAAAAACAGACTGATCTGATCTGGTGGCGTGTTCCGTTAGAAAGTTGCTTGCTATCGCTTGCCAAGCCAGCCGTTCTGTCCTATCCGCTCTGCAAGACGCTTGGGAAGCGGTAATCGAGCTGCTTGCGAACGAAACACCTTGGCCTGTTAGAGAAAATGGCCGCCGTAGTCGAATTCAAAAGGATTGGTGGCTTTTCTTCACATTGTTATCACAGAGGACGATATTGAAACGTGCATTTCATATTTTATTGTTATTTCTACTTTTCATCCTAATTCTTTAAAATTTACAAACAGGCAACACCCGTCCACCCCTCCCCAAAATGCACAGTGGAAGGGTCTATAGATAAGCTTGGTGGGGGGTTCCTCCATCTGACTGCCCAATTATTTATCTTTATTTCCCCCCTCCTCGTACTCTGTAGCCGCTGATAACACATACATGTTGTTAAGCATAACATGTTGTTAAGCGGTTTCCGAGCACTCCGTTCCGTTGGAGTGTTCGCTTCAGCCCCTTGAATCAAGCAAGCCGCTTGCGAACGGAACACCCCTGAGATACCATACTGTATTACAGAACGTCGGTGTTGTTTGTTGTCGAAGCAGTTTCTTGGCGAGGGAATACACTGGGTGCTTTGCCATTGCCTTCCCATCAGTAGTTAGGACAGGGATTAGTAATTTGTTCAGGGTGCCGGCGATAGCTTGCCGACTTTTCGCCAAGGTCACCGTGGGGATCTTTAACGTCAACCAACTAATGCTAACAGGCGGGACGCCCAGGATAACGTCCATCCGAGGGACGACACACACATTGATGAATCACCCTGCCTGTGAAAGTGAAACACCAGGACGGCAGTTTAAATAGCTGGGTCTGGATTAGAACCCAGAACAGAAAGCTTAAAACTAAAATCGAGCGTGCTTACCTCGAGGCCATCTTGCCAGCGTAACAATACCCGAAACAGGATATAAGTTAAAATGACGTAAATAAATACAGTACACGTTACGGTAATATCACAACTGTATCTCCCTATCCCTCCCAGGTTGCTCACGCATCGGTTTCTGAATGAATGTCCCGGGAGGAAAGGCAATATGAGATCGAGACGTGGCCCCTCCATTGCGGCTTCTGTTGCCGAGCAACATACGCAAACGTAACCAGCGCAACGACGCGAAATAAAAACCACTTGTAGCCCCTACGTCTACACCTTCAGCGATACTTTTATTGTTATGATGTTGCAACTGATATATATATATATATATATATATATATATATATTTATATATATATATATATATATATATATATATATATATATATATATATATATATATATATATATGAAGGAACTGCGCTCCAACGCGCGCGAGTCGAAAGAATTGACGCGACCAAAGACGGAATTCGTCCGAGTTGCTTTATTGAAACAAAACAGCTCAGGTATTCTGAAAAAAGCCCGTTTTTCGGGCAGCAATATATATACACATTTATGTCGGGAAGTTTGCCCGGCAAAAGCTATACCGGGTCAAGGGCGAGCCTTGGAAAGGCGAGTCTGGACCTGCCCGGGCGTGTTTGGCTGCGGCCTGGCAAGTCGAGGCTGGGCGTGGCCGGGCGCTCTGGGCGAGCCCTGGAAAGGCGATAGCGGGCATGCCCGGACGCTCTGGGCGAGCCCTGGAAAGGCGATAGCGGGCATGCCCGGACGCTCTGGGCGAGCCCTGAAAAGGCGATAGCGGGCATGCCCGGCCGCTCTGGGCGAGCCCTGGAAAGGCGAGAGCGGGCATGCCCGGGAAAGACGAGACCGGGCGTGCCCGGGAGGTTCGGGCGTGCCCGGGAACAGTGAGTCCGGGCATGCCCGGGAGAGGCGCGTCTGGCCGTGTTCTGGCCGGTGCAAGGCGATTGTGTGCATCCAGCGGTAACCGCTACACACGCCCCTCCAGAATCGACCTGTACCAGCAGGGTCAATTTAAGGGGGGTCCGGATGACCCGGCCGAAGCGACCCCTGGAGGGTCGTGGGGAGGGGTCCGACGTGGTGGTGGGTGGTCGAGCGGGGGGGACTGTGGACGGGGGGCGGCCTCGCCGCGGAGGAAGGGCCAACCGTGGTGGTCGGTCGACGTCCATGTGCGCCGGTTTGAGGCGGTCCACAGAAATCCGGTCCGGCCGGCCGCCGAAGTCGACGATGAAAGACTTGTCGCCCCGTCGCAGGACCCGGAAGGGCCCGTCGTACGGCGGCCGGAGTGGCCCCCGGTGCGCGTCATGACGCACAAAGACGTACTCCGCTGTGTGAAGCGCCGGGGGGACATAGGACTGGGGGCCACCGTGGCGGGATGTCGGCACGGGGGCAAATCGTCGGGCGGCCTCCTGGAGGTCCGAGCGCTGGCGAGCGGCGGACCAGGGACTGGTAGCGTCGGGCACGAATTCACCCGGGACGCGGAGCGGCTGGCCGTAGACGAGCTCGGCGGCGGACGCCTGGAGGTCTTCCTTGGGGGCCGTGCGAAGGCCCAAAAGGACCCACGGCAGCCGGTCGGCCCAACCGTCGTCCTGAAGGCCGGCCATGAGTGCGGCCTTCATGGAGCGGTGAAACCGCTCGCACAACCCGTTGGCTTGGGGGTGGTAGGCCGTGGTGCGGTGCAGCGTGACCCCCAACGAACGGGCGACCGCGCCCCAAAGCTCAGACGTGAACTGTGGGCCGCGGTCGGACGAGATGTCCGCTGGTGCGCCGAAGCGCGCGACCCAGGTGGCGATGAACGCCTGCGCCACGTCGGCGGTGGTGGTGGAGGCGAGGGGCACAGCCTCCGGCCACCTGGTGGTCCTGTCCACCATGGTGAGCAGGTGGGTGAACCCCCGCGAGGGGGGCAGGGGACCCACCAGGTCCACGTGGACGTGGTCGAAACGCCGTTCAGGCACGGCGAAAGGTGCCAGCGGGGCCTGGGTGTGGCGGTGGACCTTGACCCACTGGCAGGCCGTGCAGGCGTTGTCCCAGTCGCGGATGTTTCGTCGAAGGCCGTGCCAGACGAAACGCGCCGACACCAGCTTCTGAGAAGCTTTCCGGCCCGGGTGAGAAAGGCCGTGGATGGAGGCGAAGATGCGGCGCTGCCAGGAAACGGGCACGATGGGGCGAGGCTGGCCCTGGGAGACGTCGCAGAGCAGGACGGTGCCCGCGAAGGGAATGTCGGCCAGGCGGAGGCCAGTGTCCGCCGCACGGAGTGCCTGCACCGAGGCGTCGGTGGTCTGGTCGGCCGCCATGAGCGCGAAGTCCACGCCGAGGTGGACCGCGTTCGCGCTGGCCCGAGAAAGACAGTCGGCCACGGCGTTGTCTTTGCCGGCGACGTGCCGGATGTCCGTGGTGAACTCCGACACGGCGGAGAGGTGGCGCTGCTGGCGGGCCGACCACGGCTCCGTGACCTTAGCCATTGCGTAGACCAATGGCTTGTGGTCGACGAAAGCCGTGAACGGGCGGCCCTCCAGGAGGTGTCGGAAATGGCGAACGGCCAGGAATAGCCCGAGCAGCTCGCGGTCGAACGTGCTGTAGTTTAACTCGTTCGGCCGGAGTTGCCGGCTGAAAAAAGCGAGTGGCTGCCAAACCCCGTCCACCCATTGCTCATGGACGGCGCCCACCGCGTAGTTGGAGGCGTCCGTAGTGAGGGCGATGGGCGCGTTGAGCACCGGGTGAGCCAGCAGCGTTGCGTCGGCGAGGGCCCATTTGGCGCTGGCGAAGGCCGCGTCCATGGCCGCGGACCAAACAATGTCATGCTTGGCCGGCTTGCCCCGGAGGGCCTCGTAAAGGGGCCGCATGAGCTGAGCAGCGCGGGGCACGAATCGGTGATAAAAATTCACCATGCCGAGGAACTCTTGGAGGGCCTTGATGGAACGGGGACGCGGGAACGTGGTGATGGCCTCGACCTTGGTCGGCAGTGGCACGGCCCCGGTCTTGGTGATGCGGTGGCCCAAAAAGTCAACGGTCGTCGCGCCGAAGTGGCATTTGACCGGGTTGACAATTAAGCCGTGCTCGCTGAGGCGACCGAACAGTGTTCGGAGGTGGAGGAGGTGCTCGGCGCGGGACGTGCTGGCGACGAGAATATCGTCCAGATAGACGAAAAGAAACGGCAGGTCGCGCAGCGGAAAAGTCCTGAATATGCGGGATCGGGTACCTGTCGGGGGTGGTAGCGTCGTTGAGACGGCGGTAGTCACCACACGGGCGCCATCCACCCCCCGGCTTTGGCACGATGTGCAGTGGCGAGGCCCACGCGCTATCGGAGCGCCGCACGATGCCGGGGTGCTCCAACGCGTCGAACTCGGCCTTCGCCACGGCGAGCTTGGCCGGGTCGAGGCGGCGGGCCCTGGCGTAGACCGGCGGGCCCGTAGTGGGTATGTGGTGCTCGATCCCGTGCCGCACCGCGACGGCCGAAAACGTCGGCCGCGTGAGGGCCGGGAATTCCGCGAGCAGGCGAGCGAACTTGTTCGCTGCCGGGAGGGCGCACGCCAGTTCGGTCGGCGCGGAGTTGCTCATCGTGCACGCCAGGGAGCTGAAGGTCTCGGCGTTGACAAGGCGACGACGTTTGACGTCGACCAGCAGCCCGTGCGCGCAGAGGAAGTCGGCGCCCAGCAAAGCCATGGGGACGCAGGCGGTCACAAAAGTCCATTGAAAACGCTGGCTGCCGAAGCAGAGGGTGACGACGCGTGGGCCGAAAGTGCGTATGGCCGAGCCATTAGCAGCGACCAAAGAGGGGCCGCAAACGGCGTCCCGCCTGTCCTGCTCGGAGGCGGGTATGACGCTCAGTTGGGCGCCGGTGTCACACAGGAAACGCCGCCCAGACGCTTTGTCCCGAATAAACAGCAAGTTGCCCGAGTGGCCGGCACTCATGGCTGGGAATGAACGCCGGCCCGGCCGTTTCCCGACCTGCCGAAAGTGCACGGGGGCCGGCACGTCCGAGCCTTGTGTCCGAACCTGGCGTGGTAATAACACCACGCCCGGTCAGGTGGAGGCCCCGGCCGTCGTGTCGGAAGTGGGCGGTGCGGCGTGGCGGCCGCCAGTTGCACCGGCAGTTCGGCCTCCAACCGTGCAGGGCGCTCGGGCGTCGTGGGCGTCGCCTCGGACGGCGGTGGGCTCCAGGTAACCGCGCCGATGTGCTGGCCCGCCGAGGAGATCTTATCGGCTTCCCTGGCGAGGGCGCGGGAATCCGTGATCAACGTGCCAGCCAGGGCGAGGCGTACCGGGTGAGGCAGCTGGCGAAGGAACAGCTCGCGGAACAGAAAATCTGGAGAGTGCTCACCGAGCAACGAGAGCATATAGTCCATGCGCTCTGACGGGCGCGTGTCGCCGAGCTCGGGCAGAGCGAGCAGGCGCCGTGCGCGTGCTGCCGGTGAGAGGGCGAAAGCGTCGAGGAGGAGTGTCTTCAGCGCGTCGTATTTGTCAGCAGCCGGCGGGTGCTCGAGGAGGCTCAAGGCGCGGGCCGCGGTGGCGGGACCGAGCGCCGCCACAACATGGTGGAAGCGGGTGTCATCCGCGGTGATGCCTCGCAGGGCGAACTGAGAGTCCGCCTGAGCGAACCAAACAGCCGCGTGAGCCTCCCAGAAGGTAGGCAGTTTAAGCGTCACTGCCGTATCCATGTTGGTAGGTCACCAATGAAGGAACTGCGCTCCAACGCGCGCGAGTCGAAAGAATTGACGCGACCAAAGACGGAACTCGTCCGAGTTGCTTTATTGAAACAAAACAGCTCAGGTATTCTGAAAAAAGCCCGTTTTTCGGGCAGCAATATATATACACATTTATGTCGGGAAGTTTGCCCGGCAAAAGCTATACCGGGCATGCCCGGGTGTCAAGGGCGAGCCTTGGAAAGGCGAGTCTGGACCTGCCCGGGCGTGTTTGGCTGCGGCCTGGCAAGTCGAGGCTGGGCGTGCCCGGGCGCTCTGGGCGAGCCCTGGAAAGGCGATAGCGGGCATGCCCGGACGCTCTGGGCGAGCCCTGGAAAGGCGATAGCGGGCATGCCCGGACGCTCTGGGCGAGCCCTGAAAAGGCGATAGCGGGCATGCCCGGCCGCTCTGGGCGAGCCCTGGAAAGGCGAGAGCGGGCATGCCCGGGAAAGACGAGACCGGGCGTGCCCGGGAGGTTCGGGCGTGCCCGGGAACAGTGAGTCCGGGCATGCCCGGGAGAGGCGCGTCTGGCCGTGTTCTGGCCGGTGCAAGGCGATTGTGTGCATCCAGCGGTAACCGCTACACACGCCCCTCCAGAATCGACCTGTACCAGCAGGGTCAATTTAAGGGGGGTCCGGATGACCCGGCCGAAGCGACCCCTGGAGGGTCGTGGGGAGGGGTCCGACGTGGTGGTGGGTGGTCGAGCGGGGGGGACTGTGGACGGGGTGCGGCCTCGCCGCGGAGGAAGGGCCAACCGTGGTGGTCGGTCGACGTCCATGTGCGCCGGTTTGAGGCGGTCCACAGAAATCCGGTCCGGCCGGCCGCCGAAGTCGACGATGAAAGACTTGTCGCCCCGTCGCAGGACCCGGAAGGGCCCGTCGTACGGCGGCCGGAGTGGCCCCCGGTGCGCGTCATGACGCACAAAGACGTACTCCGCTGTGTGAAGCGCCGGGGGGACATAGGACTGGGGGCCACCGTGGCGGGATGTCGGCACGGGGGCAAATCGTCGGGCGGCCTCCTGGAGGTCCGAGCGCTGGCGAGCGGCGGACCAGGGACTGGTAGCGTCGGGCACGAATTCACCCGGGACGCGGAGCGGCTGGCCGTAGACGAGCTCGGCGGCGGACGCCTGGAGGTCTTCCTTGGGGGCCGTGCGAAGGCCCAAAAGGACCCACGGCAGCCGGTCGGCCCAACCGTCGTCCTGAAGGCCGGCCATGAGTGCGGCCTTCATGGAGCGGTGAAACCGCTCGCACAACCCGTTGGCTTGGGGGTGGTAGGCCGTGGTGCGGTGCAGCGTGACCCCCAACGAACGGGCGACCGCGCCCCAAAGCTCAGACGTGAACTGTGGGCCGCGGTCGGACGAGATGTCCGCTGGTGCGCCGAAGCGCGCGACCCAGGTGGCGATGAACGCCTGCGCCACGTCGGCGGTGGTGGTGGAGGCGAGGGGCACAGCCTCCGGCCACCTGGTGGTCCTGTCCACCATGGTGAGCAGGTGGGTGAACCCCCGCGAGGGGGGCAGGGGACCCACCAGGTCCACGTGGACGTGGTCGAAACGCCGTTCAGGCACGGCGAAAGGTGCCAGCGGGGCCTGGGTGTGGCGGTGGACCTTGACCCACTGGCAGGCCGTGCAGGCGTTGTCCCAGTCGCGGATGTTTCGTCGAAGGCCGTGCCAGACGAAACGCGCCGACACCAGCTTCTGAGAAGCTTTCCGGCCCGGGTGAGAAAGGCCGTGGATGGAGGCGAAGATGCGGCGCTGCCAGGAAACGGGCACGATGGGGCGAGGCTGGCCCTGGGAGACGTCGCAGAGCAGGACGGTGCCCGCGAAGGGAATGTCGGCCAGGCGGAGGCCAGTGTCCGCCGCACGGAGTGCCTGCACCGAGGCGTCGGTGGTCTGGTCGGCCGCCATGAGCGCGAAGTCCACGCCGAGGTGGACCGCGTTCGCGCTGGCCCGAGAAAGACAGTCGGCCACGGCGTTGTCTTTGCCGGCGACGTGCCGGATGTCCGTGGTGAACTCCGACACGGCGGAGAGGTGGCGCTGCTGGCGGGCCGACCACGGCTCCGTGACCTTAGCCATTGCGTAGACCAATGGCTTGTGGTCGACGAAAGCCGTGAACGGGCGGCCCTCCAGGAGGTGTCGGAAATGGCGAACGGCCAGGAATAGCCCGAGCAGCTCGCGGTCGAACGTGCTGTAGTTTAACTCGTTCGGCCGGAGTTGCCGGCTGAAAAAAGCGAGTGGCTGCCAAACCCCGTCCACCCATTGCTCATGGACGGCGCCCACCGCGTAGTTGGAGGCGTCCGTAGTGAGGGCGATGGGCGCGTTGAGCACCGGGTGAGCCAGCAGCGTTGCGTCGGCGAGGGCCCATTTGGCGCTGGCGAAGGCCGCGTCCATGGCCGCGGACCAAACAATGTCATGCTTGGCCGGCTTGCCCCGGAGGGCCTCGTAAAGGGGCCGCATGAGCTGAGCAGCGCGGGGCACGAATCGGTGATAAAAATTCACCATGCCGAGGAACTCTTGGAGGGCCTTGATGGAACGGGGACGCGGGAACGTGGTGATGGCCTCGACCTTGGTCGGCAGTGGCACGGCCCCGGTCTTGGTGATGCGGTGGCCCAAAAAGTCAACGGTCGTCGCGCCGAAGTGGCATTTGACCGGGTTGACAATTAAGCCGTGCTCGCTGAGGCGACCGAACAGTGTTCGGAGGTGGAGGAGGTGCTCGGCGCGGGACGTGCTGGCGACGAGAATATCGTCCAGATAGACGAAAAGAAACGGCAGGTCGCGCAGCGGAAAAGTCCTGAATATGCGGGATCGGGTACCTGTCGGGGGTGGTAGCGTCGTTGAGACGGCGGTAGTCACCACACGGGCGCCATCCACCCCCCGGCTTTGGCACGATGTGCAGTGGCGAGGCCCACGCGCTATCGGAGCGCCGCACGATGCCGGGGTGCTCCAACGCGTCGAACTCGGCCTTCGCCACGGCGAGCTTGGCCGGGTCGAGGCGGCGGGCCCTGGCGTTAGACCGGCGGGCCCGTAGTGGGTATGTGGTGCTCGATCCCGTGCCGCACCGCGACGGCCGAAAACGTCGGCCGCGTGAGGGCCGGGAATTCCGCGAGCAGGCGAGCGAACTCGTTCGCTGCCGGGAGGGCGCACGCCAGTTCGGTCGGCGCGGAGTTGCTCATCGTGCACGCCAGGGAGCTGAAGGTCTCGGCGTTGACAAGGCGACGACGTTTGACGTCGACCAGCAGCCCGTGCGCGCAGAGGAAGTCGGCGCCCAGCAAAGCCATGGGGACGCAGGCGGTCACAAAAGTCCATTGAAAACGCTGGCTGCCGAAGCAGAGGGGTGACGACGCGTGGGCCGAAAGTGCGTATGGCCGAGCCATTAGCAGCGACCAAAGAGGGGCCGCAAGACGGCGTCCCGCCTGTCCTGCTCGGAGGCGGGTATGACGCTCAGTTGGGCGCCGGTGTCACACAGGAAACGCCGCCCAGACGCTTTGTCCAGAATAAACAGCAAGTTGCCCGAGTGGCGGCACTCATGGCTGGGAATGAACGCCGGCCCGGCCGTTTCCCGACCTGCCGAAAGTGCACGGGGGCCGGCACGTCCGAGCCTTGTGTCCGAACCTGGCGTGGTAATAACACCACGCCCGGTCAGGTGGAGGCCCCGGCCGTCGTGTCGGAAGTGGGCGGTGCGGCGTGGCGGCCGCCAGTTGCACCGGCAGTTCGGCCTCCAACCGTGCAGGGCGCTCGGGCGTCGTGGGCGTCGCCTCGGACGGCGGTGGGCTCCAGGTAACCGCGCCGATGTGCTGGCCGCCCGAGGAGATCTTATCGGCTTCCCTGGCGAGGGGCGCGGGGAATCGTGATCAACGTGCCAGCCAGGGCGAGGCGTACCGGGTGAGGCAGCTGGCGAAGGAACAGCTCGCGGAACAGAAAATCTGGAGAGTGCTCACCGAGCAACGAGAGCATATAGTCCATGCGCTCTGACGGGCGCGTGTCGCCGAGCTCGGGCAGAGCGAGCAGGCGCCGTGCGCG
>NC_136263.1:108701013-108881013 GCF_964187855.1 Myxine glutinosa
TATATATATATATATATATATATATATATATATATATATATATATATATATATTGTTGCGAATATGGAATTTGGCCTCCATATCCGCTTGTAAATATTCCCCTATTTTCTCCGATACTCCCCAACTCTCCCTTACCCCATTCCCTAGTCCCATTGTCTGTAAACAACACCCATTAGAGCCGATCTTCCCCTTCATCCCCCCATTAAATGTCGTGCCCAGGTCCCCCGCACCACACGTAGACAATTATAGGACATCTTGCTAGTTATTCTTAATCTATGTCAGTTAAGGACTTGTTTCCATTAATTATGACTCTTCGTTGCACCAGAATGTGATTATATGGCACCTGTTAGGAAGTTTAGGACCTCCCCATACCTCTCCGCATCTCTTCCCCATGAAGAAGCGCCAACTACAACAACAACAACAAAAGAGGGGGGCGGCGCGGTGACGGCATGGGGAGTGGGCGTCCTCCTTCCGGCTCGGTTAGCCACCATTGACCACGCGCTCCACGGGGTTACCACGAAGGGGCTCCCTGTCGGCCCCTCGTCAAGGGCGGAGCCGGTAACCCCCGCACCCAATGAGAAGCCATGGGCCGATGCCATCTGGGGCGGCGCTAACGAGCCGAGGGCGTGTCACTCCCCGCCGGATATACGCGGCCCCGCGCCGGACGTGACGTCAGATGCGCCCCGAGCTTGGAAGGACAAGACGCCACCCTCCCGAGCGCTGAGCGACCTCCCCGGCATCTCCACCAAAGTCGCGACCCACGAGCGCTGAGCGACCTCCCCGCATCTGCTGGACACCACCGTACGTGATTCTGTCCCTGAGCCAGGTGCACCTGAGCCATCGACTGCCGCTTTCCTTGCCATCAAATCCCGTGTGAGTCAGCGTTGTCCCGTTTATCTGTGGTCTGTCTAGGGTTAATATAAGAGTGTGTCTAAGTGCCTGTCTTCCTATGCTGTCCCTCTTGTAGTTGTAATCTAACCTTTTTCCGTACGAATATACTTGAGAACTGAACCCCTGGTGTCGTATTGTGTCATTATAATCCAGCCGGGTGTCTTCTTTTTCTTATTGAGCCAGCATAGCGCGATTAGTCAACCCCGGGTGCAATCGGGGTAACTTGTACGGATACGGCGGCCATCCCGCTCGGCCCACCATACCATCAAAGTCGTATCTGTAACAATTGGTGTCAGGAGTGGGATTCGAGGCCCGACCAAATTTTGAAAAAAAAAAAACGAATAGAGGAAAAAAAAAAAATTTGGTCAAAATTTGGAGCGGCCGAAATTTGTTTTGTTTTACGAAACTCGAATTTTGCAAGTCGCGCTATGGCGGATCAAGACGGCTGGGGTCCGGTAGGGGAGAGTGAAGCAGGGTCGGTCCAGGACCAAATTGAGACACGTGAGGAGAGCGAAACAGCGGGGGTAGCAGACGCGCGAAATGGCGCCTCGCACATAGCTACGGCGGCCGCACCCGCTGCACAAGTGGGAGGGATGCCCCAGATGCAGGTCCTCATGGAGCAATTTATGGCGCAAATGCAGGCGTCCCTCAAACTGCAGAGTAACCAATTGGGGAACCGGATGGATGCTCAGGGTGAGCGATTGGAGGGCCAAATGGGGGTAATGAGGGACGAAGCGAGGGGTACCGGTGAGAAGTTAGACAATAATTTTGAGGAGTTAGACAAGAAAATTGGGAAGTTAGACAATAATTTTGAGGAGTTAGACAAGAAAATTGGGAAGTTAGACAATAATTTTGAGGAGTTAGACAAGAAAATTGGGAAGTTAGACAATAATTTTGAGGGGTTAGACAACGGGATAAAAGAAGTGAAAAATGGGTTAACGGGGGTAGAAAACAGAATGGCCGCTCAAGAGAATCAAATGGAAGGGATGCAAAAAGGGTTAGAGGGGTTAGAAAACAGTATGGAAGGCAAATTGAGGGACATGAGGGACCAAGCGGAAAGGGAAGTTAAACAAATGGAGCAGCAGATAGAGGGGGTCAGAATGGGGGTAGAAACCAAACTGGATGCTCACAGGGAGGAAATGGAGCAGATGAGGGTGGCATCTGGGCAGGAGATGCAAGTGATGGGAGAGGAGATCCGAAGAGGAGTGAGTGAGGAGGTCGGAGGAGTGCGCGAGGAGGTGAGGCACTGTAAGGAGCGCATGGAGAAAGAGGTGAGAAAGGGGACTGTAAAATTGCAAGGTGGTATAGAGGAGTTGACGCTGGGAGTAGAACAGCTGACGGTGGGACAGACGGAGTTAGTGGAGCAGGTTCAAAGGAACACTGCGGTATTAGGAGGTTTAAAGGCGACACAGAAAGAACTAAAAGATGACTTGGTAGCGACGAAGAGGGAATGTCAGATGGTACGTGAGGGACTGACAACGAGGTTGGACGAGGTGATAGAGGTAATGGAGACGAAGGACCGGCAGGTGAGGACGCACCTGGAAACGGTCAAGGTAGCCTTAGAGGATGAGCTTGAGGAGACGTACCGGGGAATAAAAGAGGTGAAGCACAAATTAGAAGAAGTGGAAGAAGGGATGAGCGAAATTAAGAAGCGACGGAGAGGGGATAAGAAAGAGATAAAGGAGGAGATAAAAGAATTGGTCCAAAGTCTGTGTTTGGATCGTGATGATGTGCTCATTAACCGGATGAGGGATTCGCAGGTGATGGAGGAGAAGCGAAGAGGAAGAGGACCCGGGGTAAGTGGTGACCAATATGGTCGTGCGTATGATGCGCCAGGTGATTTAAGAGGCTTGGGGTTCGAGATGGACCCGGGTGTTCGTGAGAGGCCACTGGTGAGGTGTGTGACAGGTCTGGTGTGCGAAAGAGGAGGTGTGCGAGAAAGTCCGACTCTGGGGTGTGTGAGGAAAAAGTGTGTGCCAAGGAGTGAGGGTGTTGGCGAGAATGAGTCGGTCGTAGCGTGTGTGCGAGGGAGCACATGGAAGCGCGGTGTGGTGAGTGTTACAGAGGGTGTGACGGGAGAGTGTGTGCAGGAGTGTGCGCGAGAAAGGTGTGTGACGGACAGGTGCATGGGGAAAGAGTGCGCTGTCAAAGGCAAGGAAGAATGCACGCCTGTGGTGAGTGTTGCAGAGGGTGTGACGGGAGAGTGTGCGCAAGAGTGTGCGCGAGAAAGGTGTGTGACGGACAGGTGCATGAGGAAAGAGTGCGCTGTCAGAAGTAAGGAAGAGTGTCCACCTGTGGTGAGTGTTACAGAGGGTGTAACGGGAGAGTGTGCGCGAGAAAGGTGTGTAACGGACAGGTGCCTGAGGAAAGAGTGCGCTGTCAAGAGTAAGGGTGAGTGCGCTGTCAAGAATGGTGGTGAGAGTAGTGAGAGTGACATGGAGCGTGAGTTAGTTGTGACAGGTGAGCGAGGATGTACACCTGGGATGGAAGGATGCACACCTGGAATGGTAGAGCGTGAGTGGGAATGCACGCTGGAGTTGGTGGTGAGGCACGTGGATGGGTGTGCGAATGAGGGCACACCTGTGATTGTCACAGAGGAGGTGACAGAGGAGGGGGCGCGAAGAGGTGTGTTGGTGTGGTGTGCTACCAACGGATGTGTGCCAAAGTGTTCGGTGGTCAGGTGTGTGACCAAGGCTGTGAGTGGAATGAGTGTACCTGGGTGTGTAAGGAAAGGTACGAGGAGCATGGGCACGGCTGGATGTGTGAGCAAGGAACGGGCTGCGGGGTGTAAGCGTCCAGGTGAAGCATCGACGTTAGACGGGGTAGAGTTTAGAACGACTTATAGCCGAATCGGGCCCTCGGTGCGTGCCGGGCCTCGCTTTGAACGGCCGCGTCCAGGCTCCACTAGGCGGAGCGGGCGGCCCGATAGAAAGGGTCGTCATGGCGACCACCTTTTGTTGAGGCATTCCGGCAGGTCGAGATCGGGACATTGGATGGCTCCACGCCGAGGTGATGCGTGGGATCTCGGCCCGGGTAAGCCCCCGTCCCTGCCCCGAATGCCGGACGCATCCAGCCGCCGGCACAAAACAACCAGCATCCATTGCTTGGCTTTACGAAGCCGGGCTTTGGACAGGGATTGGCGCACCGAGAGGTATTAGTGAGTCGACTGGGTGATGAGGTTAGTGTTTTGGACCCAAAATTAGAGAAAAACAAAATTTGATGATTGGCAAGGGATTGGCAGTAGTGATTGGCAGATGATGGGCAGTGATTGGCCAAATTTTTAATTTGTTGAAATTTGATGTGCAAAATTGGTAGTGAGAGACCCCCGATGGGGTGGGATGGCAAATCTGCCACCCTTCCCATGCGGTGGGGCAAAGGAGCAATAGTTTATGGGGTGTATGGCAGTGAAAACTAGCCCGGGTGGGTTAGGATATGGTGTGTAGGGATCTAGAAGATGACATTAGGTAACGTTAAGTTTAGTTAGTGACTGATACCTGTAGTGGGGACGCAGGTAGATTAGTATGGATGATAATGACGAGGGAGCGCAATAGTTAAAGGGACGACTGGGAAGCGCAAGTTTCAGAAGGGAGTAGTTAGCTGAGATGATGCCGTGTTTGTGAGAATTGAACAGGTGTGATTGCACAGGTGTGCAACTGGACAGGTGTGTGGAGCAGTGTATGAGTAGTGAGTGTGTGGATCAGCGCGAATGCGCTTGGGGAGAGAAGGGTGCAGGTGGCACCAGGTGTGAGAGCACAGGTGTGCAGGTACAGGTGTGTGGAGAGAGTTGGAGTGAGTGGTACGGAGTGGTGTGCATGGTGCGAAGGTGTGGATGGGGGAAGAGTGGACCCCTTTCGCGAGCACCCGGGGCGGGTAGTGTAAGTGTTAGGTAGAGGGTGCAGGTAAATTGTGGTTGGATATTGGCATTTGTGGTGCGGTTGCAGAATGGTGTTGCGAATGGGTGCATTAGTGTTGTGGAAATGGCTGGGCGTGTAGCCTGTTAGTGTGTGTAGTTGGTTGGGCACTCCACCACTGTGAGGATGTCGGCCAGGTGAGGCCGCAGGTGGGCTCTGGGAGCCGGTAGAGTTGTGGATGGGGCCCGAGGATCCGGAGGATGGACCCGGGTAGCCCAGTGCCAGAGAGGGCACGGAGTGGGGAGAGCGCCAGAGGGCCTTCCCCAGGTAGATAGGTTAGGGTAAGGAGCAGGTAAGCTCGGAGGCAACTACAGTGGTGGAGGTGTGCAGGTGGGTAGACCCACTGGGAGAGGTACACGCCACAGCCCAGAAATTGTACGAGGGCACCGGGAGATGAATCGGGGGAGTGAGACCCCAAATTGAAGAGCACCACAGTTTGGCCAATGGGAATTGGTTTTTAGAACCCATAGTGTAAGAGGGCCAATGGTTTGGCCGGAGAGAGACCCCGGGTAGTGTAAAGTTGTTAAAGTCACTTAGGAAATAGTTAGGATTGATGAACCTGTCGCACCATACGCAGCCACTTGCCTGTGATGATGATGATGACTCCACACCTGTGTTTTCTTTGTTTGTTGCAGGAAATGAAATTGCTGTGGATTTGTGAGACGCATCACGACGTGGATGAGACATTGGGGTGATTCCATCTCTCCCTCCCTAGGAGGGACTGATGATGAATTGGTGATGGCAAATTTTGATGTGCAGTTGGAGATGGCAAATTTTGATGAGAGTTGAAAATGGCAAATTTGATTGGTTAGGAGGGAGAGAAGACGAATTTGGTATATGGGAGGAACGGGGAAGACAGTAGGGATGTTTGTTGATTTGTAAAGTAGATGTTTATGAGTAGTGTTGTGTTGTGTGGATGCAGTAAGGGGTAAGGGAGGGGCCATGTAGGTTACCTGGTGGGGGGGGGCGTACGATAGGAACGTACCTGTCTCACCTGGTTCCCATGTGCCCCCAGTGTGCATCATCTTGTATTGCGTGCACTTTTGCGCCCTTACCACCTTACTCACTTGTTTCTTCTGTTGTCTCCCACCTCCGAGGATCTGGCTTTGGGGTAGAGAGAGAGGAGAGAGAGGTGCTGGCGACGCAGTTGTGGGCCTGCACTTTCGCTGTTCGCTGCCTGGATCGGTACACCATATGGACCGCAATGTTTGTGGCCACCCACAATGGACCGCAGTTCGTTTGCGGCCAAGCACCACCCGGGGATGGACCTATGGGTCAACGTGGCACCTATGCCATACAGGTGAACCACTTTTAGTTAAACACCAAGTGCACCACAAGAAGAGCAAGAGACACCTGCAGGGTTAGGGGTTGTCGAATTTATTTTTATTCCAATGAACAATGGTGACTGCACCGATTGGCGGTGGGGTGGTGCTTTTGATGCGGGAAAGGGTGCTCTGCACGTTATTAAAGGCCGTCGGCCACAGAGCACTCGTGGGTTGGTGTATCGATGTTGGGAAGCGCGCTCCCTCTATGCATAACATCTGCATGTGTTCCTCCAAAAACAGGTCCTGGATCGTAGTGTAAATAGCAGCGTAGTCTTGTAAATAATGCTCCCTACCGGCTGTATGTTTAGTTTGAGAATTCTTTCCGGATTCGGTTATCCTGTGGGTGTGTTTCTGTGAGGAGAAGGGTGCAACGTCGCAGGGGGACATATTTACTCATTTGTGAATATCTGTAAAACTGTCGCACTCAGGGTAGAGTTAATAGTAGAGGGAACTACATTGCGTGCCACACTAAAGTAGGTAAAAATTTATCGGGTCGGGACGCCCCGAGGGTAGAGAAGGGTGCAATGTTGCGAATATGGAATTTGGCCTCCATATCCGCTTGTAAATATTCCCCTATTTTCTCCGATACTCCCCAACTCTCCCTTACCCCATTCCCTAGTCCCATTGTCTGTAAACAACACCCATTAGAGCCGATCTTCCCCTTCATCCCCCCATTAAATGTCGTGCCCAGGTCCCCCGCACCACACGTAGACAATTATAGGACATCTTGCTAGTTATTCTTAATCTATGTCAGTTAAGGACTTGTTTCCATTAATTATGACTCTTCGTTGCACCAGAATGTGATTATATGGCACCTGTTAGGAAGTTTAGGACCTCCCCATACCTCTCCGCATCTCTTCCCCATGAAGAAGCGCCAACTACAACAACAACAACAAAAGAGGGGGGCGGCGCGGTGACGGCATGGGGAGTGGGCGTCCTCCTTCCGGCTCGGTTAGCCACCATTGACCACGCGCTCCACGGGGTTACCACGAAGGGGCTCCCTGTCGGCCCCTCGTCAAGGGCGGAGCCGGTAACCCCCGCACCCAATGAGAAGCCATGGGCCGATGCCATCTGGGGCGGCGCTAACGAGCCGAGGGCGTGTCACTCCCCGCCGGATATACGCGGCCCCGCGCCGGACGTGACGTCAGATGCGCCCCGAGCTTGGAAGGACAAGACGCCACCCTCCCGAGCGCTGAGCGACCTCCCCGGCATCTCCACCAAAGTCGCGACCCACGAGCGCTGAGCGACCTCCCCGCATCTGCTGGACACCACCGTACGTGATTCTGTCCCTGAGCCAGGTGCACCTGAGCCATCGACTGCCGCTTTCCTTGCCATCAAATCCCGTGTGAGTCAGCGTTGTCCCGTTTATCTGTGGTCTGTCTAGGGTTAATATAAGAGTGTGTCTAAGTGCCTGTCTTCCTATGCTGTCCCTCTTGTAGTTGTAATCTAACCTTTTTCCGTACGAATATACTTGAGAACTGAACCCCTGGTGTCGTATTGTGTCATTATAATCCAGCCGGGTGTCTTCTTTTTCTTATTGAGCCAGCATAGCGCGATTAGTCAACCCCGGGTGCAATCGGGGTAACTTGTACGGATACGGCGGCCATCCCGCTCGGCCCACCATACCATCAAAGTCGTATCTGTAACAATATATATATATATATATGTATATATATATATATGTATATATATATATATGTATATATATATATATATATATATATATATATATATATATATATATATATACTGTATATATATATATATATATTGTTACGGATCGCGGTTTAGATGTTATGATGGGCCGAGCGGAATGGCCGCCGCGACCTAACAGTTCCCCCGATTCTCCCCCAACTCACCCGATTCCACTCGAACGTTGGCCAAGTCGCGCTACGCTAAATCAATGATGGAAAGGACACAACGACTGGGATAAATGAAACGACACAAGGGGTGCAGTTCTCAAGACCTCCGGAGGAGGATATAATTGGTGGTGGAGAAAAGGGGTAGATTACAAGGTAATGAGGTAAAGACACAGAAAAGATGGGCACTTAGTTACAGTCTTATCTTATCCCCGACAGACCACAGACAAACGGGACAAGACTGACTTACACAGGGATTGATGGCAGGGAAGGACAGGCAGTCGACAGCACAAGGTGCACCTTGGCTCAGGGACAGGATACAGCACGGTCCAGTCCAAAGATGCGGGGAGGTGTCACAGCGCTCGGAGGTGGCGTCCTTCTCTCGTCAAGCTCAGCGCGCATCTGACGTCACCTCCCTCTTCCTGCGCATGCTCACCGGGGAGTGACACGCCCTCGGCTGCTTGGCTCCGCCCCAGATGGGACCTGTCCGCCGCTTCTATTGGGTGTGGGGGTTACCGGGCTCTGCCCTTGACGAGGAGCTGACAGCGAGCCCCTACTTGGTAACCCCGTCGAGCACATGTTCAATGGCGGCTCGTTGGAAAGGCCTGGTGTTGCTCCCAACACCCCCTACCCACCCAAGCCGGAGTGAGGGCGCGCACTCCCCGCGCCGCCGCCGTTGTTGTTGTTGTTGTTGTTGTTGTTGTTGTTGTTGTTGAACCGTGAGGAAGAGCTGCGGGGAGGTATTTGGAGGTCCTAAACTTCCTAACGGTGCCATACAATCACATTCTGGTGCAACGAAGAGTCAGAATTAATGGAAAAGAGTCCTTAACTGACATAGACTAAGAATAACTAGCAAGATGTCCTATAGTTGTCTACGTGAGATGCGGTGGACCTGGATGCGACATTTAATGGGGGAAATAGGGGGAGGTCGGGTCTACAGAGTGTTGTTTACAGAAAATGGGACTAGGGAATGGGGGATTGGGGATAGTTGGGAAGTATTGAGGAAATAGGGGAATATTTACAAGCGGATATGGATGGATCCAAATCCCATATCCGCAACAATATATATATATATATATATATATATATATATATATATATATATATATATACATATATATATATATATATATATATATATATATATATATATATATATATACATATATATATATATATATATATATATATATATATATATATATATATATATATATATATATATATATACATGTATATATATATATATATATATATATATATATATATATATATATATATATATATATTGCTATGGTTTTGAGAATTGCACATATTGATCATTAAAGGCTAAAGGGTTGCCCCCCATAGTTAGTCCACGAGCAACACGTAGGCCACCTGTAGTATTAGTTATGTCATAGTATGTGTAAGTATAGGCCATGTCCCCTAGTAATATCTGCGTTGTGTAAAGACATGAGTTTAGGTCCCGTTCATTTTTGCGTCCACCCTCCAATTCCACCTCTATGGGCATAAATTGATTCCGCGCCCCATTTGGCTGCCCGCAGCATTTGTTACGCTTTGGCTGCCAGCAGCATTCGCTGCCCTTTGCTCGCTCACTAGTCGAGTAACACGAGGTAGGCCTGAGAAGGAGGAGGAGCGCGGGGTCGGGGTGGGGCGGCGTCAGGGCAGCGCATCAGAGGCGATGACGGTAAGGGCCACCAGCCAACCAGGGCTCAAATGGCATGGCGTGACAGGGCGTGGTAAGGCGCGTCTGGTAAGTGCTAGAAGGTTCGCAGAGCGTGCCTATAAAAGTGATTGCGCAAAGCCCTTGGAAGGACTGACCCACAGAGGACGACAGGATTTATGAAAGGACTTACCAGGAGGACTGCCCTTGAAAGGACTCACAGAGCACTTGTTACAAAGAGGACTTTGAAGAGCGTGATTCGCAGCGCTCGCTTTGGAGGCATTGCACTATATCTCAGTATAATGTACGCGCTGAAGGAAAGGCAGCCAGACGTGCCGGTGGCGAATATCGCCTACTCAGCCACGCGAGTAAACGTGGCAATAGCCGCCAGTGATAACCGCCAACCGCCAGAGCCCAGACCCTACCGTTCGCCCCGTATTAACTCTTGTGCGCCAAACGGCACGTGGAGAGCTCCTGCCCCTCTACTTACCATCTGCACGGGACGAACTGGAGACCGGAGGGAGCTGCACGAGAGCCATCCCTGGACGTGGTGAACATCATCCTGCAGCTGCAAGCCCCGTGTGAGTGTGTCTGTGTGTGAGATGGGCCCGTTTGTCCTGGGGATTAAGATAAGACTGTTATAAGGCTGCACTGTGTCCCTCTTTTCTGGAATCCCTGTATAGTGTAAATAAATCTTGTTATTCCTTTCTTCCCAATTCGATCGCCTTTGTGATTTCTCCATTGGCTAAGCGTGGTACGAACGAGATCGCTAGAACCGGGGTCACCAACTACACGGCACGGATCGCGTGTACGCACCGCTCGGCCTCTCAACACACGTGATTCGTGCGGGGCTTATTTCCTCGTTTCTGGGCAGCGCGAGTAATTAGGTAAGGGTGATTCTAGTCCTACGACCTGATTCCGCGCTGTCCGGGAAGGACGTCATAGGTCCCGGGTCCCGTCGGCTATTCAAAGACAAGGGGACTAATGCCCCCTTGGTAAGGGAAGAAGGCCGGCGCTGAGATCTGCAACAATATATTTGTATACAAGATCAAGGCTCGTCTACGTCTACAGTTAGAAAGAGCTAACATTAATCACACAAAAAGTCAACCCGACACATAAAACACAAAATAAGGGGAGCGGTAGATAAGATGGGGAGAGAGGAGGAAGGACACAAACACAACATTTGAGAGCAGGGACATCGAGAGAACTGTGGGAGGGAGAGGGCTTGAGGGGAGGTGGGAGAGGTATAAAACATATGGACACTGCAAGGACTTCCAGGAAAAAAGTTGGAATTTCAAAAAAGTGTATCTGGGGTGAATTAGCGGGGGTAGAAAAGATCAAGGTTTTGGATGGGGGAAGATAAGAGATGGTGGTGAAGCTGTTTTAAAGACCTGGAGGGAGGAGTGGGATTGAAGGGAGTGGGGGAGTTCGTTCCATAGGCGGGAGAAAAGGGGAATTAAAGAGTGAAGGTGAGCAGAGAGCCTAGATTTTGGCAGTTTAACCATAAGAGGGTTGCTGGTTATATATATATATATATATATATATATATATATATATATATATATATATATATATTGTTGCGAATATGGAATTTGGCCTCCATATCCGCTTGTAAATATTCCCCTATTTTCTCCAATACTCCCCAACTTTCCCCGATCCCCCATTCCCTAGTCCCATTGCATGTAAATAACAATCAGTAGAGCCGACCTTCCCCTTATTCCCCCATTAAATGTCGTGCCCAGGTCCACCGCACCACACGTAGACAACTTTCGGACATCTTCCTAGTTATTCTTATTCTATGTCAGTTAAGGCCTCGTCTCCATTAATTATGACTCTTCGTTGCACCAGAATGTGATTATATGGCATCAGTAGTGAGTTTAGGACCTTTCCCATACCTCCTTCCATCTTCTTCCCCAACAATTACAACAACAACAGAGGAGATGGCGGCGGAGCGGGGGAGGATGCGTCCTCACACCGGCTCGATTAGCGCCATAGACCATGCGCTCCACGGGGTTACCACGAAGGGGCTCCTTGTCAGCTCCTCGTCAAGGGCGGAGCCTGGTAAACCCCCCGCACGCACCCAATGAGAAGCAACGTGCCGATTCCACGAGGCGGAGCTAACGAGCCGAGGGCGTGTCACTCCCCGCCGGATATACGCGGCCCCGCGCCGGATGTGACGTCAGATGCGCCTGAACTACGGAGAGCAGAGGAAGCCACCGCCACCCCCAGCGCGACGATACCTCCCCGCATCTTTGGACCGGACCGTACTGGACCCTGCTTTGAGCCAAGAGTGCACCTTGAGCCATCGATACCCGCTGTCCTTTTCATCAACCCCCGTGTGAGTCAGCCTTGTCCCGTTTGTCTGTCGTCTGTCCGGGGTTAATATAAGAGTGTGTCTAAGTGCCTGTCTTTCTGTGAATATAACTCTAGCCCCTGTAATCTGACCTTTCCGTACGAATATAATCTCCTCCGGAGGTCTTGAGAACTGAACCCTTGGTGTCGTATTGTGTTATTGTAATCCAGCCGGGTGTCTTCTTTTTCTTATTGAGCCAGCATCGCGCGACTAGTCAACGTTCGGGCACAATCGGGTAACTTGTGCAGACGTGGTCATACCATAAAACCGCTCGGTAAATAACATCCAAGCCACGTCTGTAACAATTGGTGTCGAGGAGTGGAATTCGAACCCGGGACTAAATTTATTAGGCCCAAATTGGTAACAAGTAGAATCGATTCGGAGCGCGTTTCCCGCGCGAAATTATAACGGCGAAATTTGAATTTGTTTTACGAAAATAAAAATAAAAACCGAATTTTGAAAGTCGCGCTATGGCGGGTCAAGACGGCTGGGGTCCGGTAAAGGAGAGTGAGGTAGGGTCGATCCAGGACCAAATTGAGGGACAAGAGGAGAGCGAAGCAGTGAGGGCGGCAGGTTCGCAAAATAGCGCCGTCACGCACGAAGTAGCAGACGCGCGAAATGGCGCCTCGCTGGTCACCGCGCCGGCGACCGTGACAGCGCCCCTGGTGGATTTGGACTTGTTTTTTTTGCAAATAAAGGCCCTTATGGCCCAGACTAACGAGCGAATGGAAAAGAATAGTGAGCAATTGGGAGACCAAATTAGAGGTTTGAAAAGCAGTATGGGGGTAATGGGAAACCAGATGGGGGTAATGAGGGACGAAGCGAGGGGTACCGGTGAGGGGTTAGACAATAATTTTAAGGGATTAGACAAGAAATTTGGGAAGTTAGACAATAATTTTGAGGAGTTAGACAAGAAATTTGGGAAGTTAGACAATAATTTTGAGGAGTTAGACAAGAAATTTGGGAAGTTAGACAATAATTTTGAGGGGTTAGACAACGGGATAAAAGAAGTGAAAAATGGGTTAATGGGGGTAGAAAACAGAATGGCCGCTCAAGAGAATCAAATGGAAGGGATGCACAAAGGGTTAGAGGGGTTAGAAAACAGTATGGAAGGCAAATTGAGGGACATAAGGGACCAAGCGGAAAGGGAAGTTAAACAAATGGAGCAGCAGATAGAGGGGGTCAGAATGGGGGTAGAAACCAAACTGGATGCTCACAGGGAGGAAATGGAGCAGATGAGGGTGGCATCTGGGCAGGAGATGCAAGTGATGGGAGAAGAGATCAGAAGAGGAGTGAGTGAGGAGGTCGGAGGAGTGCGCGAGGAGGTGAGGCACTGTAAGGAGCACATGGAGAAGGAGGTGAGAAAGGGGACTGTAAAGTTACAAGGGGGCATAGAGGACCTGACGCAGGAGGTGGAGCAGCTGACGGTGGGACAGACGGAGTTAGTGGAGCAGGTTCAAAGGAACACTGCGGTATTAGGAGGGTTGAAAGCGACACAAAACGACATAAAAAACGACTTGATAGCGACAAAGAGGGAATGTCAGATGGTACGTGAGGGACTGACAACGAGGTTGGACGAGGTGATAGAGGTAATGGAGACGACGGACCGGCAGGTGAGGACGCACATGGAAACGGTCAAGGTAGCCTTAGAGGATGAGCTTGAGGAGACGTACCGGGGAATAAAAGAGGTGAAGCACAAATTAGAAGAAGTGGAAGAAGGGATGAGCGAAATTAAGAAGCGACGGAGAGGGGATAAGAAAGAGATAAAAGAGGAGATAAAAGAATTGGTCCAAAGTCTGTGTTTGGATCGTGATGATGTGCTCATTAACCGGATGAGGGATTCGCAGGTGATGGAGGAGAAGCGAAGAGAAAGAGGACCCGGTGTAAGTGGTGACCAATATGGTCGTGCGTATGATGCGCCAGGGGATTTAAGCAGCTTGGGGGTCGAGATAGACCCGGGTGTTCGTGAGAGGCCGTTGGTGAAGTGTGCGACAGGTCTGGTGTGCGAAAATGGAGGTGTGCAAGAAAGTCCGACTCTGGGGTGTGTGAGGAAAAAGTGCGTGCCAAGGAGTGAGTGTGCTGGCGGGAGTGAGTCGGTCGTAGCGCGTGTGCGAGGGAGCACATGGAAGCGTGGTGTGGTGAGTGTTACAGAGGGTGTGACCGGAGAGTGTGCGCAAGAGTGTGCGCGAGAAAGGTGTGTGACGGCCAGGTGCATGAGGAAAGAGTGCGCTGTCAGAAGTAAGGAAGAGTGTCCACCTGTGGTGAGTGTTACAGAGGGTGTAACGGGAGAGTGTGCGCGAGAAAGGTGTGTGACGGACAGGTGCATGAGGAAAGAGTGCGCTGTCAGAAGTAAGGAAGAGTGTCCACCTGTGGTGAGTGTTACAGAGGGTGTAACGGGAGAGTGTGCGCGAGAAAGGTGTGTGACGGACAGGTGCATGAGGAAAGAGTGCGCTGTCAGAAGTAAGGAAGAGTGTCCACCTGTGGTGAGTGTTACAGAGGGTGTAACGGGAGAGTGTGCGCGAGAAAGGTGTGTGACGGACAGGTGCATGAGGAAAGAGTGTGCTGTCAAGAGTAAGGGTGAGTGCGTTGTCACGAGTGGAGGTGAAAGTAGTGAGAGTGACATGGAGCGTGAGTTAGTTGTGACAGGTGAGCGAGGATGTACACCTGGGATGGAAGGATGCACACCTGGAATGGTAGAGCGTGAGTGGGAATGCACGCTGGAGTTGGTGGTGAGGCACGTGGTTGGGTGTGCGAATGAGGGCACACCTGTGATTGTCACAGAGGAGGTGACAGAGGAGGGGGCGCGAAGAGGTGTTTTGGTGAGGTGTGCGACCAACGAATGTGTGCCAAAGTGTTCGGTGGTCAGGTGTGTGACCAAGGCTGTGAGTGGAATGAGGGTACCTGGATGTGTAAGGAAAGGTACGAGGAGCATGGGGACGGCTGGATGTGTGAGCAAGGAACGGGCTGCGGGGTGTAAGCATGCAGGTGAAGCATCGACGTTACACGGGTTAGAGGTTAGGTCGACTTTTAGCCGAATCGGGCCCTCGGTGCGTGCCGGGCCTCGCTTTGAACGGCCGCGTCCGTGCTCCACTAGGCGGAGCGGGCGGCTGGATAGGAAGGGTCGTCATGGCGACCACGTTTTGTTGAGACGTGCCGGCAGGTCGAGATCGGGACATTGGATGGCTCCACGCCGAGGTGATGCGTGGGATCTCGGCCCGGGTAAGCCCCCGTCCCTGCACCGAGTGCCGGACGCATCCAGCCGCTGGCACAAAACAACCAGCATCCATTGCTTGGCTTTACGAAGCCGGGCTTTGGACAGGGATTGGCGCACCGAGAGGTATTAGTGAGTCGACTGGGTGATGAGGTTAGTGTTTTGGACCCAAAATTAGAGAAAAACAAAATTAGATGATTGGCAAGGGATTGGCAGTAGTGATTGGCAGATGATGGGCAGTGATTGGCAAATTTTTAATTTGTGGAAATTTGATGTGCAAAATTTATAGTGAGAGACCCCCGATGTGGTGGGATGGCAAATCCACCATCCTTCCCATAGGGGGCAAATGCGCAATAGTTTATGGGGTGTATGGCAGTGAAAACTAGCCCGGGTGGGTTAGGTTATATGGATAGGGCCCTAGAAGATGACATTAGGTGACGTTAAGGTTAGTTAGTGACTGATACCTGTAGTGGGGACGCAGGTAGTTTAGTATGGAGGATAATGACGAGGGAGCGCAATAGTTTAAAGGGACGACTGGGAAGCGCAAGTTTCAGAAGGGAGTAGTTAGCTGAGATGATGCCGTGTGTGTGAGGATTGAACAGGTGTGATTGCACAGGTGTGCAACTGGACAGGTGTGTGGAGCAGTGTATGAGTAGTGAGTGTGTGGATCAGCGCGAATGCGCTTGGGGAGAGAAGGGTGCAGGTGGCACCAGGTGTGAGAGCACAGGTGTGCAGGTACAGGTGTGTGGAGAGAGTTGGAGTGAGTGGTACGGAGTGGTGTGCATGGTGCGAAGGTGTGGATGGGGGAAGAGTGGACCCCTTTCACGAGTACCCGGGGCGGGTAGTGTAAGTGTTAGGTAGAGGGTGCAGGTAAATTGTGGTTGGATATTGGCATTTGTGGTGCGGTTGCAGAATGGTGTTGTGGATGGGTGCATTAGTGTTGTGGAAATGGCTGGGCGTGTAGCCTGTTAGTGTGTGTAGTTGGTTGGGCACTCCACCACTGTGAGGATGTCGGCCAGGTGAGGCCGCAGGTGGGCTCTGGGAGCCGGTAGTTGTGAGTGGGTGCCTGAGGATCCCGGGTGTGGATCGGGCAGCCCAGTGCCAGAGAGGGCACGGAGTGGGGAGAGAGCCAGAGGGCCTTCCCCTGGTAGTTAGGTTAGGGTAAGGAGCAGGTAAGCTCGGAGGCAACTGCAGTGGTGGAGGGGTGCAGGTGGGTAGACCCACTGGGAGAGGTACACGCCACAGCCCAGAAATTGTACGAGGGCACCGGGAGATGAATCGGGGGAGTGAGACCCCAAATTGAAGAGCACCACAGTTTGGCCAATGGGAATTGGTTTTTAGAACCCATAGTGTAAGAGGGCCAATGGTTTGGCCGGAGGAAGACCCCGGGTAGTGTAAAGTTGTTAAAGTCATTTAGGAAATAGTTAGGATTGAAGAACCTGTCGCACCATACGCAGCCACTTACCTGTGGTGATGATGATGACTCCACACCTGTGTTTTCTTTGTTTGTGTTGCAGAAATGAGAATTGCTGTTGGATTTGTGAGACGCATCACGACGTGGATGAGACATTGGGGTGATTCCATCTCTCCCTCCCTAGGAGGGACTGATGATGAATTGGTAATGGCAAATTATGATGTTGAGTTGGAGATGGCAAATTTTGATGAGAGTTGAAAATGGCAAATTTGATTGGTTAGGAGGGAGAGAAGACGAATTTGGTTTATGGGAGGAACGGGGAAGACAGTAGGGATGTTTGTTGATTTGTAAAGTAGATGTTTATGGGTAGTGTTGTGTTTTGTGGATACAGTAAGGGGTAAGGGAGGGGCCATGTAGGTTACCTGGTGGGGGGGGGGGGCGTACGATAGGAACGTACCTGTCTCACCTGGTTCCCATGTGCCCCCAGTGTGCATCACCTTACATTGCGTGCACTTTTGCGCCCTTACCACCTTACTCACTTGTCTGCTTCTTTTGTCTCCCACCTCCGAGGATCTGGCTTTGGGGTAGAGAGAGAGGAGAGAGAGGTGCTGGCTGCGCAGTTGTGGGCCTGCACTTTCGCTGTTTGCTGCCGGGATCGATACACCATATGGACCGCAATGTTTGTGGCCACCCACAATGGACCGCAGTTCGTTTGCGGCCAAGCACCACCCGGGGATGGACCTATGGGTCAACGTGGCACCTATGCCATACAGGTGAACCACTAATAGTTAACACCACCAAGTGCACCACAAGAAGAGCAAGAGACACCTGCAGGGTTAGGGGTTGTCGAATTTATTTTTATTCCAATGAACAATGGTGACTGCACCGATTGGTGGTGGGGTGGTGCTGTTGATGCTCGGGAAGGGTGCTCTGCACGTTATTAAAGGCCGTCGGCCACAGAGCACTCGTGGGTTGGTGTATCGATGTTGGCAAGCGCGCTCTCTCTATGCATAACATCTGCATGTGTTCCTCCAAAAACAGGTCCTGGATCGTAGTGTAAATAGCAGCGTAGTCTTGTAAATAATGCTCCCTACCGGCTGTATGTTTAGTTTGAGAATTCTTTCCGGATTCGGTTATCCTGTGGGTGTGTTTCTGTGAGGAGAAGGGTGCAACGTCGCAGGGGGACATATTTACTCATTTGTGAATATCTGTAAAACTGTCGCACTCAGGGTAGAGTTAATAGTAGAGGGAACTACATTGCGTGCCACACTAAAGTAGGTAAAAATTTATCGGGTCGGGACGCCCCGAGGGTAGAGAAGGGTGCAATGTTGCGAATATGGAATTTGGCCTCCATATCCGCTTGTAAATATTCCCCTATTTTCTCCAATACTCCCCAACTTTCCCCGATCCCCCATTCCCTAGTCCCATTGCATGTAAATAACAATCAGTAGAGCCGACCTTCCCCTTATTCCCCCATTAAATGTCGTGCCCAGGTCCACCGCACCACACGTAGACAACTTTCGGACATCTTCCTAGTTATTCTTATTCTATGTCAGTTAAGGCCTCGTCTCCATTAATTATGACTCTTCGTTGCACCAGAATGTGATTATATGGCATCAGTAGTGAGTTTAGGACCTTTCCCATACCTCCTTCCATCTTCTTCCCCAACAATTACAACAACAACAGAGGAGATGGCGGCGGAGCGGGGGAGGATGCGTCCTCACACCGGCTCGATTAGCGCCATAGACCATGCGCTCCACGGGGTTACCACGAAGGGGCTCCTTGTCAGCTCCTCGTCAAGGGCGGAGCCTGGTAAACCCCCCGCACGCACCCAATGAGAAGCAACGTGCCGATTCCACGAGGCGGAGCTAACGAGCCGAGGGCGTGTCACTCCCCGCCGGATATACGCGGCCCCGCGCCGGATGTGACGTCAGATGCGCCTGAACTACGGAGAGCAGAGGAAGCCACCGCCACCCCCAGCGCGACGATACCTCCCCGCATCTTTGGACCGGACCGTACTGGACCCTGCTTTGAGCCAAGAGTGCACCTTGAGCCATCGATACCCGCTGTCCTTTTCATCAACCCCCGTGTGAGTCAGCCTTGTCCCGTTTGTCTGTCGTCTGTCCGGGGTTAATATAAGAGTGTGTCTAAGTGCCTGTCTTTCTGTGATTATAACTCTAGCCCCTGTAATCTGACCTTTCCGTACGAATATAATCTCCTCCGGAGGTCTTGAGAACTGAACCCTTGGTGTCGTATTGTGTTATTGTAATCCAGCCGGGTGTCTTCTTTTTCTTATTGAGCCAGCATCGCGCGACTAGTCAACGTTCGGGCACAATCGGGTAACTTGTGCAGACGTGGTCATACCATAAAACCGCTCGGTAAATAACATCCAAGCCACGTCTGTAACAATATATATATTCAAAACACACCTGGTCACAAGGGTGCTTCACTGACCGGGTCCTCAGTCTGTCCTCAGCATCATCCCATTTCGTCTCTTCAACCTCGATACGGTCAGCTAAGGCGAGCCAGCAGGGTCACATACGCCTCCACATGAGCAGCTACACCTTTATGCGTACATACCCTCACCCCCAGCCAGTGAGAACACAAACTACAACAACAAAACCGTCGCCACTCCCAGAATCCACAGCCCCTCATCCACTCACTCACACACCCAAAAAAAAACACCTACCCTTATAAATGCACCACTCAAACAAAAACGCATTCATGCAATACCACACCCACTCCTGCAACACACACACACACACACACACACAGCATCATCCCATTTCGTCTCTTCAACCTCGATACGGTCACCTGACCAAATGCTAGACCAAATATTAACTTATATCAAATAAGTATTTTAAGGTGAAAGCGCGATGACGTCACGCGGCCTTGCCTAGATGTAGGCCGCACCTCATTTTGTCGAATAAAGTGGTATTCGGGTGGTTCCGGTATTTGGGACCGCAGGGACGGAAAGTGCAGGTACAGGGTGCGAGTCACTCCCCAGCCGGCCCGCTCTGAAGTTTCAGATCGGGACACCGGGATTCATTCCGGTCGCCCGGTCGGCCCGGAGGTGGGGGTGCGGGGCCTGTCACGGAACGTCAAAACAAACGGCCTGCCGGGGCCGCCCAAAAGTCGGGCGTGAGGGGCGCGTCCACTAATGGAACGCCTCTCGCTTCCCAGATCGAGGGCCACGTGGTCAGGAGAACCTCGTCCCTTCTGGTTGCCCTGCCGTCCCACTGTGAGCGCTGGCAGGGTGTACTTCAAACTAAGCTTAAGGGTCATGTGTTAAGTTCCTCCTTGCCCTCACAAGGGAAAGGCTAGGGTCAAGCTCTTCCAAATTTCCAAACACTAGAAATCGGACGTCTCAAATTAATGAACTAATTTGTTAATACATCTCAGTCGCCCGCGACCTCTCTAGCGCGGGCGTCGAACCAGTTCATTTCCGGGCGACCGGGCCGAGTATCGGCCCGGCCGTGGCCGAAGCCGTTGATTCCGCCGTAGCACGCTAACGCGTAGGCTCGCGCGTCCCTGGTCCGCCGGGGCTCCGCGGGTGTCCTACCGTGCCCGGCACTGCTGATCTCTCAAACTTCCGGGAGTAGGTGCCGGTGCCCGGGGACGGAGTTCGCTGTCTAAACATGGTAGCGCTAGGCCAGTGGGACCGCCGGGACCCACGTGCACTCACAAGTTGTTCTGCGCGTGGGCGGCAGTATCAGACCGGGGTGCCCAAACGCTCCCTGGCTAAAGTTATCCTGAAAGCGCCCACATTGTGCGGACAAACCCCACCGAGTCGAGGGCCACGTGGTCAGGAGAACCTCGTCCCTTCTGGTCACACTGTGCCTATCGGCCGGCCTCGAAGACCGAAATTGTGACTATGTCACCCGAAAACCATATATTATATGACTATGTGCGAGTCATATAACTATGTGCGAGTCATATAACTCGCACATAGTCGCACATAGTCATATATTATATGACTCGCACATGTCAATTGTTACAGTCCGCGGATTAGATGTTATTTACCGAGCGGTGGTATTGCCGCGACCTAACAGTTCCCCCGATTCTTCCCCAACTCACCCGATTCACCCAGACGTTGGCCAAATCGCGCTATGCCAAATCAATGATAGAAAGGACACGACGACTGGGAAAGAGGAAACGACGCAAGGGGTACAGTTCTCAAGACCTCCGGAGGAGGGTATAATTACAGTGGTGGAGAAAAGGGGTAGATTACAAGGCAGTGAGGTAAAGACACAGAAGAGATGGGCACTTAATTACCGTCTTATCTTATCCCAGACAGACCACAGACAAACGGAACAAGGCAGACTTACACAGGGATTGATGGCAGGAAGGGACAGGTCGGTCGATGGCACAAGGTGCACCTTGGCTCGGGGACAGGATAAAGCACGGTTCAAAAGATGCAGGGAGGTCTCACAGCGCTCGGAGGGGACGTCTTTCTTTCTCCAAGCTCAGCGCGCATCTGACGTCACCCCCCTCTCACCGCGCATGCTCAGCGGGGAGTGACACGCCCTTGGCTGGTTGGTTCCGCCCCACTGGGGCCGGTCCGCCGCTTCCATTGGGTGCTGGTCTCCAACTGGTCCTGACGGTCTCCTGGTCTGGAACTGGTCTGGTCATAGTCACTGTCACCCTGGTCTGGAACTGGTCTCCAACTGGTCCAACTGGTTAATATAAGCATTGGTCTCCAACTGGTCCTGACGGCATCAGCCCACGGGTCCTAAAATCATGTTCTTCTGCTCTTTCACTCCCTCTTTCTGTTCTCTTCACCCTCTCTTTTGCTCAAGGTCATCTGCCATCTGCTTGGAAATCAGCCAACATCACCGCTTTGCACAAAAAAGGTGCAAAAACAGATCCCAGCAACTACAGACCAATCAGCCTTCTCCCAATTATCAGCAAAGTCATGGAATCCATCATTGCTTCAGATATTAAATCTTTCCTCTTCTCCAATGGCTTGATCTCTGATCATCAATTTGGTTTCAGACCTGGTCACTCTACTCTGGACATGCTGCTTCTGCTTTCTCAACAATGGATGGAGGTCCTCAACACCAAACAGGAAATTAGAGCTGTCTCCCTTGACATTTCACGTGCCTTCGATACGGTCTGGCACCCTGCTCTGCTCTCCAAACTCTCCTCCTTTGGTATCCATGGAAATCTCCACGCATGGCTGGCGGACTTCCTCTCTGGTCGTAGTCAACGTGTGGCCCTGAATGGGTTTCTCTCATCTCCTCTTCCTGTTCAGGCTGGAGTTCCCCAAGGTAGTGTTCTGGGCCCTGTGCTTTTTCTGGTCTTCATCAATGATCTCTCTGACTCTCTTGAAAATCCTCTCTATCTCTTTGCTGACGACTCTACTCTCTGTCGCTCCATTCCTCATCCCTCAGATCGGCAGTCTGCAGCCTCCTCACTCTCTGCAGACCTGGACAAAATCACAGACTGGTCAAACAAGTGGAACATGTCTTTCAATCCTGACAAATCTCACACTCTTACAATGTCTCTCCGAAAGGACCGACTGGACAACCCTCCCATCTACTTTCTCAACAATCCTCTCCAAGAAGTTCTGTCGCTCAAGCTTTTGGGTCTCACTATCTGCCATGATCTTTCTTGGGAAAACCACATTTCCAAGCTGGCCTCCAAAGCCAGTCGCCGACTGGGCATCCTCCGTCGTGCTAAGTCCTTCCTTGGCACACCTGAGCTCCTCACCACATACAAGGCTTTCATCCGCAGCTCAATGGAATACTGTTCCCCCCTCTGGGCTGGTGCTCCTGCCTCACACCTTGCTCGGCTTCACGCTGTTGAGGCCAAAGCTTTCCGAATCATTGGAATCTCCTGCGATGTAGTCAACGCCGAGGGCCTTTCACTCACTCACCGCAGGCAGGTTGGTGGTCTTTCTGTCTTCTACCGACTCCTCTCCGGCCTTGCTCCCCCAGCTCTCTCTGTGCTCTGTCCCCCCAATATTCCTTCAGGTCGCACAAGATCTGCCTGCAACCCTCTTATGGTTAAACTGCCAAAGTCTAGGCTCTCTGCTCACCTTCACTCTTTCATTCCCCTTTTCTCCCACCTCTGGAACAAACTCCCCCACTCCCTTCAATCCCACTCCTCCCTCCAGGTCTTTAAAACAGCTGTTCACCACCATCTCTTATCTTCCCCCATCGAAAACCTTGATCTTTTCTACCCCCGGTAATTCACCCCAGAGTCCTTGCAGTGTTCATATGTTTTAATCCTCTCCCACCTCCCCCCAAGTCCTCCCGATGTCCCTGCTCTCAAATGTTGTGTTTGTGTCCTTCCCCCTCTTCCCCCTCTCTTTTGTGTCCTTCCCCCTCTCTCCCCATCTTGTCTGCCGCTCCCCTTGTTTTTTGTGTTTTGTGTGTCGGTTTGTCTTTTTGTGTGATTAATGTTAGCTCTTTCACGAGCCTCGATCTTGTATACAAAAAAAAAAAAAAAAAAAAAAAAAAAAACACACACACACACACACACACACACACACCATTCACACATCTCTATTTCTCTTCCATGCTCAGTCAACCCCCCCCCCCCCACCCCCTTTTCACCTGGTGTTGGCCTAATGGTTAGGGCGGCGGGCTTGGGATCCTAAGGTCCTGAGTTCGAATCTTGTTGCATTAACACCAGGTGGGGTTGTCTCAGCCTGTTTTCCTTCCGAGGTCGGCAAAATGAGTATCAGATAACTGGTTATGGAGAGACATTGTATCAGCGGCAGACACGCCCACAGAAAAATGATGCAACCAGCAGCCGGTGGCTGCACACGAACCACCACCACTATCCCGTTAGGCTGAAATGAACCACCACCCACAACCTCAACCTCCACTGTTCGATGTGCCTCCATAAACTTCCTCCAAATCCAAAGTGAGTCTTTCAAGGCAACCTGGGCCACTCTGTCACACATCCTCCTTATTTCTGTCCCACACACTCCAAGCCGAGCAAGACATGCAGAAAAGGAATTGTCAATATACCCTCTACACCCCACCTCAAATGGCTGATAAGAAACTCGCCAACCCTTCTCCCGGCACTCTGCCTCCAGCTCACTGTACTTTCCTCTCTTCCTCTCGTGCACCTCCTCCGTGTTCTCTTCCCAAGGTTCAGACAACTCCCCTAAGATGACCTGTCTTGTTGCACCTGACCAGATGACAATGTCAGGCCGCAACCTTGTCACACAGATCTCTTCTGGGAATACCAATTGTGGCGTTAGGTCTGCCACCACCTGCCAATCACAAGCATCTGACAGCCCTCTTGCTTTCCACCTCCTCCTCTTTCCATCTCTTACCACTTGGCCCTCTTTGACAAACACCACCTCTCTCCCATTGGTCTCCTTCTCCACTCTTCTCTCTCTCGATCTCAGCACCTCTTGTTGCACCATCTGCACTACCACTGCCAGCACCTGATCATGCCGCCACTTGTACCTTCCTGCTGCCAATGCTACTGAGCATGCACTCAGTGCATGCTGCACTGTTCCCAAACCTCTACACAAATAACATCTCTCCTCCTGCAACAACCTCAAGTTTACTGGTGACGGAAGCACATTATACATTGCCCGCAACAGGATACTCAACAATATTGGCTCCATCCTCCAAATCTCTTTCCACTTCAATGTCCTCACCCGCACACCTTCCCACCTAGTCTATGCACCGTGCTGTGCCTGTCTGACTGCTTTCACATGTCTCCCCTCCTCTTCCTTTCTTCTCACCTCCCTCTCAACCATCTTCCTCCTCTCTTTCACACATGCTTTTCTCCATCGCTCATGCTTCATCCATCCCAAGCCATGCTCCCCGTGCTGTACCATCCCCACGACCTCCTCCTGTTGCAACCGCTCCTCCATCTCATCCACCTCTGCTCTTGTATTCCACTTCCGACTTCCCTTATTCTCTGAGAGAGCATTCTTTACCACTGAATCACTTGAATCCCACAACATCATGAACTCCCACACCTTCACCACCTTGAACTCTCGGTTAAGGATGTAAAGGCAAACTGAAGTTTTCCAACCTGACCATAAAAGGCAATGTTCGTCAAACAGTGTGGCACTCCAAACCACCTCCTCACAAACCCGCTCACCACAACCTCCATCCTCTCTACATGCCCAATCCCAATATCATACATCCTCAATGGCCACAGTACTCGTGGCATCAATCCAAACTTCAAACACCATACCTTCAACCTACCTGGCAAACCACATCCATCAATCCTCTTCAAACCTCTCAAAAGCTTGTTCCTCACCTCCTCCACCCTTCTCACATAATTCAACTCCACTGTATTCCATCTTCCCAAACTCTTCACAGGGGCCTCTGTCAATGATGGAACCACCTCCCATCCCATCTCAAATCTGCGCCAATCCTCGTTATCCACCACTCCTCGTCTCACTACTACAGTACCACACTCCTCGACTTTCTTGCTTTAAAGCCCATTCTTGCCCACCGCATCAACCTTTCCAGTTGTCCCACTGGAACCCACTTGTCCCACTTGTCCCACTTGTCCCACTGGAACTGGACTGGTTGTCCTAAGTACCTCTACTGCTGCATCAGCCGACTGTTGGACAACTGGCAGGTCATCCATGAATGCAAACATCGCTGGCAAACTCTGACCAGGGGCTAGCTCCACTTTTTTCCCATGTCCACTCACCACACGTATCAACAATCCATAACCAGCACAAACAAAATAGGGGAGATGGTACATCCCATCGGGATCCCCACTTCCAATTTCTGCCACTCTGTTACATTGGACTGTGTCGCAAACCGCATCCAAAACTGATCATAATATGCTATCCAAAAATCCCTAAATCTCCGTGGTACCCAAAATAAATCCGCATGATCAAGGAATGCGGCACTGACCCATATGCATTCTCCAAATCCAGTCATACCACCGCAACATCCTTCCTTTGCCTATTTGCCTCCTGTAACACTTGCCAGACCATTGCCGAGTGTTCAATGCATCCTGGTGATCCAGGTATTCCTGCCTTCTCCACAGAACCATCCACAAAACCATTTTTTAAATTTTATTTTATTTTCTTTTGTATACAGAATCGAGGCTCGTGAAAGAGCTAACATTTATCACACAAACAAATCAAACAGACAAACAAAATATATAAAAAGAGGGAGCGGTAGACAAGATGGGGAGAGAAGGGGAAGCACACAAACACAACATTTGAGAGCAGGGACATCGGGAGATGTGTGGGAGGGAGAGGGCTTGGGGGGAGGAGGCGTGGGAAAGGGGGTGGGGGGGGGGGGGGTGGGAGAAGTATAAAACACAAGGACACCAAGGACTTCCAGGAAAGAAGTTGGTATTTAAAAAAAGAAATACTACCATTCCTCCATACTACCATTCTCTCTGATGAAGCCTGAGAGCCGTGCCACAAAGACACCCATCAATATCTTCCCATCTACATCGAGCAATGCTATTGGTCTAAACTGCTCAAGTGTCACAGCCTCTTCCTGCTTTGGAATATAAACTCCTTCCGCCATACTCCATTGACTGAGTACCACTCCTTGCCTCCATACTACCTTCAGAGCCTTCCACAGATACTGCTTGATGCCTTCACAACTCCTGGACACCTTGTAGGGCACTCCACTTGGTCCTGGAGCCGATGCCGCCCATGCCTTCCTCAAAACTGCCCCAACCGCCGATATCTTTGGCTCTGACAAATCAAATGCAACACCTGGCTCTGTCGATCTCACCAAGCCTTCGATGTCCTCCACCACTTCGTCCCTGCATGTGTCTACGTACATGACATGCAGGTGACCTTCCAACTCTTCCTTCGGTACCTTCAGTACACCAGATCTAAACTGTTCCAACAGATCCTTCATAAACCGAAAAGGCTTTCTTTTATATATATGTGTGTGGGATTCGACCCCGCTCCTCTCCTCCAAGGTAGATCGAGCCTCGAGTCCAGTTATTGCAGAAGTAACAAGTTTATTGAAAAGCCAAACACAGCTTTTTTTTCTTTTTTTTCTTTTTTTTTGTATACAAGATCGAGGCTCGTGAAAGAGCTAACATTAATCACACAAAAAGTCAAACCGACACACAAAACAAAAAAACAAGGGGAGCGGCAGACAAGATGGGGAGAGAGGGGGAAGGACACAAAAACAACATTTGAGAGCAGGGACATCGGGAGGACTTGGGGGGAGGTGGGAGAGGTATAAAACATATGAACACTGCAAGGACTCTGGGGTGAATTACCGGGGGTAGAAAAGATCAAGGTTTTGGATGGGGGAAGATAAGATATGGTGGTGAACAGCTGTTTTAAAGACCTGGAGGGAGGAGTGGGATTGAAGGGAGTGGGGGAGTTTGTTCCAGAGGCGGGAGAAAAGGGGAATGAAGGAGTGAAGGTGAGCAGAGAGCCTAGATTTTGGCAGTTTAACCATAAGAGCGTTGCAGGCAGATCTTGTGCGACATGAAGGAATATTGGGGGGACAGAGCACAGAGAGAGCTGGGGGAGCAAGGCCGGAGAGGAGTCGGTAGAAGACAGAAAGACACCAACCTGCCTGTGGTGAGTGAGTGAAAGGCCCTCGGAGTTGACTTCATCGCAGGAGATTCCAATGATTCTGAAAGCTTGGGCCTCAACAGCGTGAAGCCGAGCTAGGTGTGAGGCAGGAGCACCAGCCCAGAGGGGGGAACAGTATTCCATTGAGCTGTGGATGAAAGCCTTGTATGTGGTGAGGAGCTCAGGTGTGCCAAGGAAGGAATTCGCACGACGGAGGATGCCCAGTCGGCGACTGGCTTTGGAGGCCAGCTTGGAAATGTGGTTTTCCCAAGAAAGATCATGGCAGATAGTGAGACCCAAAAGCTTGAGCGACATAACTTCTTGGAGAGGATTGTTGAGAAAGTAGATGGGAGGGTTTTGCAGTCGGTCCTTTCGGAGAGACATTGTAAGAGTGTGAGATTTGTCAGGATTGAAAGACATGTTCCACTTGTTTGACCAGTCTGTGATTTTGTCCAGGTCTGCAGAGAGTGAGGAGGCTGCAGACTGCCGATCTGAGGGATGAGGAATGGAGTGGCAGATAGTGGAGTCATCAGCAAAGAGATAGAGAGGATTTTCCAGATTCGGAGAGATCATTGATGAAGACCAGAAATAGCACAGGGCCCAGAACACTACCTTGGGGAACTCCAGCCAGAACAGGAAGGGGAGATGAGAGAAATCCATTCAGGGCCACACGTTGCCTACGACCAGAGAGGAAGTCCGCAAGCCATGAGTGGAGATTTCCATGAATACCATAGGAGGAGAGTTTCGTGAGCAGAGCTGGGTGCCAGACCGTATCGAAGGCACGTGATATGTCAAGTGAGACAGCTCTGATTTCCTGTTTGGCATTGAGGACCTCCATCCATTGTTGAGACAGCAGAAGCAACATGTCCAGAGTAGAATGACCTGGTCTGAATCCAAATTGATGATCAGAGATCAAGCCATTGGAGAAGAGGAAGGATTTGATATCTGAAGCAATGATGGATTCCATGACTTTGCTGATAATTGGAAGCAGGCTGATTGGTCTGTAGTTGCAAGGATCTGTTTTTGCACCTTTTGTGTAAAGCGGTAATGTTTGCTGATTTCCAAGATGCTGGCAGATGACCTTGAGCAAAAGAGAGGGTGAAAAGAACAGAGAGACGGTGAGATAGAGCGGCAGAGCAGGATTTTAGGACCCGTGGGCTGATGCCATCTGGTCCAGTTGCAGTATCAGAGTCGAGGTTTCATAAAAACTTCTCCACCTTGTCAGGAGAGAAGCACACAGAGTCCAGGAGCAGTTGGGTTCGACTGGGAAAGGTGGGAACAGAGAGAGATGGGTTTGGGACACAAAAATATGCTGCGGAGATGCGTTAAGATGGTCGCCAGAGTACAATTGTAGCACCTTCAAAAAGATCTGAATTATACCACAAAAAGGTCTTCTTTAAGTATAGTTCAACCTGTGATCGTTATCATAATTAATTCAAGCAATACATTCCTAAGAACAAAGAAACTGCTGCTCATCCCTGTATGTCAACACAGAGTGATGTGATACAATCAAGCTCTTGGTATTAGAACAATACCCAGGATATCTCTTGCTACAGATGCTGCAATCTTGAGAGATTGGAAGCACGGCGAGTCAACATTGAATGGAGACAGCAGTCTTAAAACATGTGCCAAGCTAACAATTCATGTTTCTATAAAGAATTTCTCAACTTAAGTATCATTTTACCATTCGAGTAGACTCTTGGTCTCCACATTCTTGCCTTTGTTTCTAAAGAACCATGTCGCAGAAACATTCTGATACAAGTAAAATTACAGGAGCCTCTTCGTACTTGGCAGTGTATCTTCTTATGCCCTTTAGCGCCCGGAGCAGCTTCCAGCTCACCCTTCCTCCGGCGTAGGCATCTTGCCATCGTCAACTCCAATCGTAGGACTGAAAACGTAAGACTATACAAAACCGAGACAAAGCTACACCCACAATGCTTAATCTAGAATGCTTAATCTAGTGGCGGTAAAATTGTCGCCAATCAGAACTGAAATGACGCTTGCATGATCGGCGCCATTTTGCAGTGATGCATTCTCCAACGGTTCGTTCTGCAGCTATGCTTGCGCTGTTAGCATAGAGGAAATCCATGTCCTCCATGTGGTGACAGCAATTCTTCGGGAGTCAGACCCAAACTAAGAGTTTGTAGAAACAAATAAAGAAAAACAGAAACATACAATTCCTGCACTCATAGGGGATTTTGTAAACATCACAATCCAATCCATCAGTCAATCAGAGCCAGAGGAGTGCGAGGAGGCATCTTGATCTCGTGCAGCAGACAACACCATCGTTTTTTCTGGGTCTCTTTGGGAGGATTTTTTGGTGAAAGCTTCGCCACACACATAGTTATAAAAAAGCTTCTTTGCAGAATTTAAAAGAATAAAGCCTATGATGGCACTTAAAGCCGTTAGTAACCATTTCAAAATTGTTCCCCCCAATCTTTGAATAGTTTTAGAGAGCCATTCGGTTTCCAATATGTGTTCTCCTCATTTCTCACTCGAGCCTCTTGCCGGGGGTGTGGTTTGAGTATATTTCGAAGTTTGCTTTTAATGGGCCATCCCTTTGACTCTGTTTATCCGGTCTACTGTTAAACCCCAACTAAGCTTTTTATTAGATGTCGAGGGTATCTAACAAAAGGACCTCCGGTTATCTCCGAACTAAAGTAGCATGTTCCCCTTCCAGTTTATCAAATAAATCTATCTCTGCTTGTTAGGATGGTGCAAGTTTATTCTCTCATTGCTGGTCATACTGTATCTTGTTCGCAGACAGACCACATGGGTAAAAATATGACCTCCTCCTTCAAGACAGACTCCAACATCTCAAGTGGCTGTCCCTATGTCTTCACATTCACATTCTTCCTATCTGTTTGCCCCCAAAACCAACAAGTCACATTCCCTGTATATTGCCAACATTGTTCATAGTTTAAGTATCATCCAGAACTAAATTTTATTAACCCATCAACTTGTAGATACATATATTTATATACCATTAACCCAAGAACTCTCAATTCTTGTAGATGCTTCTTTTTTATATTTTAGTAATGACATATATCCAGATTTCTTTTTTTTCTTTTCTTTTTTTTAATGTTCCTGACATACACATTAATTCCATCAGACCTCAAATAACCTATACTTCTCATCCGTAACAACCCACACATTCAAAGGACAGATAGCAGTTCCTTATGTGTATGCCTATGCAACAGGTGTATGGATATGTAACAGGTGTATGCCCCCAGGGGCACTGTTTCCTTCCCTTTTTATTCATCTTACAAAATATCTACACCACTCATTAAAATAAAATAATACTGTAAATTACAGACTTGGCATTTCATATGGAATATTTTTTTTTCTTGACTTGGGTTTACTTTCTGAACTCAGTATATCAATCTGGTGAGTTTATTTTACCCTTCGGTGATGTCTTTGTTGAAAGAACCATGTCACTGATTGTCTTTCGCAGCAAGAAGTCAATAACAGGATTATATCACAGGTGGCGTGACAAAATGTAAAGACAGGTAGATTTGATGATTGGCTTCACAATCGGGTATATAAGGGTTGTTGCATTCTGTTTTAGTGGAAAACAACTGCTGCACGTCTACAAAAGTTATTGCCGCTTCCTCTGGAGATGGTCCGTCAACTTGACAATGCTGTTTGTCATGGAGTGGTGGCTTTACGAAATTCTGGCAAGAAACAGCAGGCTATTGCTCGGCAGTATGGCATCACTCAAGGTCAGGTGTCAAAGATCCTGAAACGAAATGCTCAGAGGGGTGTCCCTACTCCAATACCGAGGCCAGGACGTCCACACAGAACCACAAGGAGAGATGATCGCCAGCGGCACCGGTTAGTTTGCAATGGCCGTAGCAAGTCAGCTAATCGGCTTAGGGCTGAGTGGCAGCAACTGACAAATGTGCCTGTATCCAGAAGGCTAGTCAACCAACGACTGGTTCAAGCAGGCTATCGTGCCAGGCGTCCCCTGAGAAAGCCACGCCTGACCAGACAACACAGCCAGCGCCGATTGCAGTGGGCCAGAGAGCACCGTCAATGGCAGCCAGGACACTGTAATCACGTGACCTTCAGTAACGAGTCTAGATTTCTGGTCTATCGTCAAGATGGCCGCGTCCGAGTGCGCAGACAAGTGCATGAAGCCCACAACGAAGAATGTATAGTGCCAAGAGTCCAAGCTGGAGGTGGTGGGGTGACCGTTTGTGCTGCTTTTCATGCAGGGGGCAAAACGGACCTGGTTGTTCTGAATGGAAACCTGAACCAGTTCAAGTACAGGGTCATTCTGGAAGAAACATTGCTTCCATTTGCTCGTGCAGCCTTTTGAAGAAACTTTGTCTTCCAAGATGACAATGCACGGCCTCATTGTGCTCGCATGATCCAACACTTTCTTGCTGACCGTGGTGTAGAGCATATGGAGTGGCCTGCCATGTTCCCGGATATGAATCCGATAGAGAACTTGTGGGCAGAATTAACGCGTCAAATCGACTACTTGGACCAGCAGCCTACCTCTGTGTGTGAATTGCAGCAGACAATTGTAACTGCATGGCAAGCGATTCCTGTCCAAACCTTGGCAAATCTCGTGAACAGCATGCCTCGACGTGTATGTGCTCTCCTGAATGCTCGTGGGGGTTACACGAAGTACTGAACTGTAATTTTACTGTCCTGTAATCCCAGTCATAATGTAGCTTTTGTTGAAATTTTTTTTGGCTAATGTGCAAAATAAAGAGATACTTCTGGAAAACGTACAGAAGTTTAACACAGTACTGTCCGTGAATTGAGTTCGATATCAGTTTACATCACTTTCAAGGATCAATTTATTTGCTTCAAAATGTCAAATGTGGTTTTTGTTTCTTTTAAAGGTCACATTAACAAAATCTAGAATAATTTCAACATAATTCCAATGAACTTTTGGTTCTAAGTCATCTTGAAAAGTAAGTTCACCCCCACAAAAAAATATTCCATATTAAATGCCAAGTCTGTATATCATTCCATTAATTGGAGCATTCCTTCAATTTAATAACATGACATCCAATTCCTCGTGAGATCTATACCATCATCAGATTGTCAATCAGGCATATCTTTCCCCATCTATGCCCCAGACTTTGAGCATCATTTTGTTAAATCCTCACAAAATTTTACTATTAACTATCCCATTCAACCATTTTTCCCCAATTTTGGTCACAATTTTCCAATGTCTAGGAATCCGTTTTGTCCTTCCCCCATTGGCTGTACTTGGAGACACTGGAAACATTTTCCACCAATTTTACTAGATGTCCCAAATTGACACATTATTTTCTACGGTAGTTACATTCACCCCTTCTACACAGCCCCATCTCAACTCATCTGGAAAACATATCAATTAAACCTAAAATTAGTGAACACATACCTTTCACACCTTTCCCCCTTACACACTTCACAACACGATTGATTCGCAGCACGTGCGGCTAGTCATCCCACCACGTGATCACTTGATTCACCGTGCATTCAAATAAGCGCCCGCACCCAGCATGGCGGCCCTCTCTGCGAGTGATCCACACCACGCACACAGCCTGTCAAAAGACCTCATGTCACATACACGAAGCAGAGTTCCCTCAGGGCACACACCTCGACCAGCCCAAAATCGACTAACAGGAGCTGAATCTACATCGAACCTCAATGGAAATTCAATCAACCCATCCAGGTTTAACCTGTCTACCAAGCTCCATCAAAATCCACCTTATTTAACAATTAAAATGAAGTTCGGCCCCAGTCTTTCACGACTTTGTTGTCCAAATTGGCTGGTAAGATTTTTCAACCACCTCCCTGGTACAATGGAGCCCTTACTGCCATCAGGAGATGCACACCAGCCCAACAATCAACAATGTCAATAATTCACTTGTAACCAACTTCAAATACCAATAATGACCCAACTATGGGTTAAAGCTTCCAAGCTTTAAGCCCAAGCCTGGTGTTGGCTTAATGGTTAGGGTGCTGGCTTGGGATCCTAGGATCCTGGGTTCGAATACCGGTCGATCACTAAATTAACACCAGGGGGGTTGACTCAGCCTGTCATCCTTCCGAGGTCGGCAAATTGAGTACCAGCTTGCTGGGATGAATGATCACGGTGTGTACCCCGATTTAGAATAGGTACACCGTATCCCTGCGCATCGTAAGAGCGTGATCCAAGGGTTGGCGTCAGGAAGGGCATCTGGCCATAAAAACATTGCCTCAAACAGGGAACCATGATTGTCATGGGGCCCGCAAGGCTAACCCCCGCTCTAGCGGGGAAAATGGCCTTAAATCGATTATTCATTCATTCATTTATGGGTACTTCCTTTTCGGCTGGCACGCCAAGTATATTAAAACCAACCACTGCAACTACTTCACAGTACGACACGATACTTCCCAATACAAGATCTGCCTGCAACTCTCTTCTGGTGAAACTGCCGAAATCTCGGCTCTCTGCTCACCTTCACTCTTTCATTCCTCTTTTCTCCCGCCTGTGGAACAAACTCCCACACTCCCTTCAATCCCTCTCCTCCCTCCAGGTCTTTAAAACAGCTGTTCACCACCATCTCTTATCTTCCCCCATCCATAACCTTGATCTTTTCTACCCCCACTAATTCACCCCAGATCCACCTTGTTTGAAATTCCAACTTATTTCCTGGAAATCCTGGCAGTGTCCATATGTTTATACCTCTCCCACCCCCCCCCCCCTTCACATGCCTCCCCCCCTTCACATGCCTCCCCCCTTCACATGCCTCCCCCCCAAAGCCCTCTCCCTCCCACAGATCTCTCGATGTCTCCATGTCTCTCGGTCCCTGCTCTCAAATGTTGTGTTTGTGTCCTTCCCCCTCTCTCCCCATCTTGTCTACCGCTCCCGATGTTATTTGTTTTATGTGTCTGTTTGTCTTTCTGTGTGATTAATTTTCGCTCTTTCACGAGCCTCGATCTTGTATACAAAAACAAAAACAAAAAAAAATAAAAATAAAAATGGAGACAGCAGTCTTAAAATATGTGCCAAGCTAACAATTCATGCTTCTATATAGAATTTCTCACTGATGATCAGGTGACTGCAGCCGGTTCCTTATCCTGACGCAGCTTGGGAGAAACTGGCAATCGACATAGTGGGGCCCTTCGATTCTGCCCCACTGGACTGTCGTTTGCTATCACACTCATCGATTACTTTAGCAACTGGCCAGAAATTGCCTTCACCTCCCAGTTCAATTCCATGACAGCAATCAAGTTCCTGTCATCTGTCTTCAGCAGAGAAGGTAACCCAAAAGAGTTGATATCTGACAATGGTTCACAATTCACCTCTCGGGAATTTTAAACCTTTTTGAAAGACAGAGACATTACACACAGAAAGTCAGCAGTCTACAACCCGCAAGCGAATGGAGAAATAGAACGATTCAATTAAAAGCTTAAAAGAAAGCTTGCTCACTGCTAACATTGAGGGAAAAGACTGGAAAACATTTACAATGGACTTTCTACAAACATACCGGGCAACCCGACATGCCACAACACAGCGATCACCTGCTGAACTACTTCATGGGAGAGAGATGCACACCAAGCTGCATGTATCTGGGTTACAGATGCCAAAGGCCAACACACCATCACGCCAAGACACAGCACTCACCGTACAAGAGAAGCAGCACAGGCAAAGGGCGTACACCGACAAATGGTGGGGGGGAAAAGGATGTGAACTTTGAATGTGGCTCCTTCATCCGAGTGAGGAAACCTGGCATCCTCCGAAAGGGACAATCTAAATTTTCAGCACCTCTCCAAGTTATGGAGCGAAGAGAATCTCACACGTACAAACTGTCCGATGGACGGATCTCGAATGCTTCTCATTTAGCATCTGCCTGCCAATGGAATGAAAGAGACGATACCGAGCAACCACTTCTTCCTTCATCACCGCACCACCAGCTCAAGGCACATCAGAATCTGTGCCGGTCCGCCAGGATGCCAGAGTTTGCAGACCTCCAGTCTGGACATGAGATTATGTGATGATAGAATCTAAAGTTCTTAGAGAGTAATAAAAAGAAGCTACGATAAACTGTTGCATGTCTATTATTACTTGATTAATGATTCATCCACGCTGTGGCATGACTACATTTCATCTTCTAGTTAAGTATATACAGTCACGTGAAAAAGTAAGTACACCCCATGTAAAGTTTTGGAATTTTTCAACATATTTCAACATACAGCTATTTGATCTTCATATCAACAATATTGATAGATAAAAGTGATATAATATATCAAATATCATGAAACATTTACATTTTGTAGTCCATTGTATAATTTGAATAAACATAAATGCAAATTTCGCATGTGGAAAAAGTAAGTACACCCCTACATTTATCACTACTTCAAATACCTAAAATTAGAATGAGGTGCACCAGCTCAGGTGCAAATGATTAGAACATCGTTGGAGAGGATCGTGGAGGAACCTGTCTTATTTAAACCTCAGACATTTAGTTTGGTTTACTCTTTGTCGTTGAAGTGTGCGGCGTCACCATGCCTAGATCAAAAGAGCTCTCTGAGTCCTTCAGAAAGAAGGTTATAGATGCCTACGAGTCTGGGAAGGGATTTAAAAAGATCTCCAAACAATTTGAAATCAATCATTCCACTGTCCGGAAGATCATCTACAAGTGGAGAAGATTCCAAACAACTGCCAACTTGTTCAGGCCAGGCCGCCCCAACAAGTTCAGCCTGAGAGCAGACTGCAAGATGCTGATAGAAGTCTGTACGAACCCCAGAATGTCATCACGGGACCTACAGGTAGCACTTGCCACTGTTGATGTCAAAGTGCACGAGTCTACCATTAGAAAGAGGCTGCACAACGTTGATCTACATGGGAGGTGTGCCAGGAGGAAACCTTTGCTGTCCAGAAAGAACATCAGGGCAAGACTAAAGTTTGCCAATGAACACCTAGGCAAAGACCAGCACTTCTGGAACAATGTGCTCTGGACAAAGGTAGAGCTATTTGGCCACAGTACCAGAAGACATGTTTGGCGAAAACCAAAGACAGCATTTGACCACAAGAACCTGATGCCAACTGTAAAGCATGGTGGTGGAAATATTATGGTTTGGGGCAGCTTTGCTGCATCAGGGCCTGGGCAACGCATCATCACATAATCCACTATGAATTCTTCATTGTACCAGAGGGTGCCTGAGGGTAATGTGAGGCCATCTGTTGGAAAGTTGAAGCTCAACCGAAGCTGGACCTTGCAACATGACAATGACCCTAAACATACCAGTAAATCCACCAAGGAATGGCTGAAAAGAAAGAAATGGAGGGTTCTGGAATGGCCAAGTCAAAGCCCAGATCTAAATCCCATCGAGATGTTGTGGGGGGAATTGAAACGAGCTGTGCATGCAAGAAACCCCTCAAACATCGCACAGTTGAAAGAATTCTGCATGGAGAGTGGGCAAAAATTTCTCCCAGTCGATGTCAGAGACTGGTAGACAGTTATAAGAAATGCCTACTTGAGGTTGTTTCTGCCAAAGGGGGCAATACCACCTATTAGAGCCAAGGGTGGACTGGTGGGCTGGACTGGTGACATATCACGTCCTTTCCTCCTGACAAGGTAGAAAAGTTTCTGTCAACCCTCGACTCTGATTCTGCAACTGGACCTGACGGCATCAGCCCACGGGTCCTAAAATCCTGTTCTTCCGCTCTTTCACTCCCTCTCTCTGTTCTCTTCACCCTCTATTTTGCTCAGGGTCATCTGCCATCTGCTTGAAAATCAGCCAACATCACCGCTTTACACAAAAAGGTGCAAAAACAGATTCTTGCAACTACAGACCAATCAGCCTTCTCCCAATTATCAGCAAAGTCATGGAATCCATCATTGCTTCGGACATGAAATCTTTCCTCTTCCCCAATGGCTTGATCTCTGATCATCAATTTGGTTTCAGACCAGGGCACTCTACTCTGGACATGTTGCTTCTGCTGTCTCAACAATGGATGGAGGTCCTCAATGCCAAACAGGAAATTAGAGCTGTCTCCCTTGACATATCACGTGCCTTCGATACGGTCTGGCACCCCGCTCTGCTCACCAAACTCTCCTCCTTTGGTATCCATGGAAATCTCCACGCATGGCTGGCGGACTTCCTCTCTAGTCGTAGTCAACGTGTGGCCCTGAATGGGTTTCTCTCATCTCCTCTTCCTGTTCAGGCTGGAGTTCCCCAAGGCAGTGTTCTGGGCCCTGTGCTTTTTCTGGTCTTCATCAATGATCTCTCTGACTCTCTTGAAAATCCTCTCCATCTCTTTGCTGATGACTCCACTCTCTGTCGCTCCATTCCTCATCCCTGAGATCGGCAGTCTGCAGCCTCCTCACTCTCTGCAGACCTGGACAAAATCACAGACTGGGCAAACAAGTGGAACATGTCTTTCAATCCTGACAAATCTCACACTCTTACGATGTCTCTCTGAAAAGACTGACTGGACAACCCTACCATCCACTTCTGAATAATCCTCCCCAAGACGTTCTGTCACTCAAGCATTTGGGTCTCACTATCTGCCATGATCTTTCCTGGGAAAACCACATTTCCAAGCTGGCCTCCAAAGCCAGTCGCCGACTGGGCATCCTCCGTCGTGCGAAGTCCTTCCTTGGCACACCTGAGCTCCTCACCACATACAAGGCTTTCATCCGCAGCTCAATGGAGTACTGCTCTCCCCTCTGGGCTGGTGCTCCTGCCTCACACCTAGCTCGTCTTCACGCTGTTGAAACCAAAGCGTTCAGCATCATTGGAATCTCCCGCGATGAAGCTATCTCCGAGGGCCTTTCACTTACTCACCGCAGGCAGGTTGGTGGTGTTTCCGTCTTCTACCAACTCCTCTCCGGCCTTTCTCCCCCAGCTCTCTCTGGGCTCTGTCCCCCAAATATTCCTACAGGTCGCACAAGATCTGCCTGCAACCCTCTTATGGTTAAACTGCCAAAATCAAGATTCTCTGCTCACCTTCACTCCTTCATTCCTCTTTTCTCCTGCCTCTGGAACAAACTCCCTCACTCTCTTCAATCCCACTCCTCCCTCCAGGTCTTTAAAACAGCTGTTCACCACCATCTCTTATCTTCCCCCATCCAAAACCTTGATCTTTTCTACCCCTGCTAATTTCACCCCAAATCCACTTTTTTGAAATGCCAACTTCTTTCCTGGAAGTCCTTGGTGTCCTTGTGTTTTATACTTCTCCCCCTCCCGCTTCCCACGCCTCCTCCCCCCAAGCCCTCTCCCTCGCACGCATCTCCCGATGTCCCTGCTCTCAAATGTTGTGTTTGTGTGCTTCCCCTTCTCTCCCCATCTTGTCTACCGCTCCCTCTTTTTATATATTCTGTTTGTTTGTTTGATTATTTTTTTGTGATAAATGTTAGCTCTTTCACGTGTCTCGATTCTGTATACAAAAAAAAAAGAAAAAAAAAAGGGTGTACTTACTTTTTCCACATGCGAAATTTGCATTTATGTTTATTTAAATTATACAATGGACTACAAAATGTAAATGTTTCATGATGTTTGTTATATTATATCACCGTTATCTTTCAATATTGTTGAAATGAAGATCAAATAGCTGTATGTTGAAATATGTTGAAAAAGTCAAAACTTTACATGGGGTGTATTTACTTTTTCACATGACTGTATATTGTTGGTCACTGAGTTATGGTATGCATGTGGTTAAAGAAAGGGGGACATGTGGTGTTGTGCAAAGAAGGTACGCTAGATGGTGCGTGGCCAATGGGAGGAGCAGTTCCTGGTAGAGGACGGAGCATGGAGAGGATTGGAACAGGACGTGCGTCCGATGTTGGATTGAATAAAACTCTTGGACCTTCCTGAATTCTTTATTCTTGGAATACTTTACGACACAACAAGCAAGCGCTCCATTCCAAACCGTTAAGGAACGGCTAGCTTGGCAAGCGCCAGCTAGCTGCTTGGTAAATGAGCACACCTCCAACCCTTGTGGGATATATAGATCCTCCAAATGTCTTTGTTAAATGTTATAAACAGCATTAGCGACTGTTTAAAAAGCTAATCATGTGTGTTTGTGGTTTATAATATTTTACAAGCCTGGCTACGCCGCTGTTAGACTTTTGGTCTTGTTTTGTATTGTTTGGCATTTTCTACAAGCTATGGAATGAATGTCCCTGCTTTTCTGTACTTTGCCACATGGCACATACCCTTATATAAAGGGGCCCTTTCTATGCCCCTGGCATTTTTACCCAAGAATCAGATGGAACAGATGACATGAGGAGGTCGGAAAAGCAACTCCAGGGGATTCCTTGGAAACAAAACCAGATAAGCATGACTGGGGGACGTTTTGATGCTGTCTCGCATGGCCAGGTCATAGTGAAGATACTTCAGAGTGGCCACAAAGTCCATGTGAATAATCGTGTGTCCTCTGTCGAAGATTGTGTCGAAAAATCTTCGAAAAATCTAAGATTTTTCAAGTATATTGGTCAGTTGCGTTTGTTATTCTGTCTGTTTGTCTGTTACTTGCAAAATCGAAGATTTTTCAAATATATTTGTCGGTTGCGTTTGTGGTTCTGTCTGTTTGTCTGTTTGTCTGTTTGTTTGTCTGTTTGTTTGTCACCAGCCTACATGTCACAATTCTAAACCGATCGTCACGAAACTTTACCAAGTTGTATAGGTCGTCCCAATTGAGAAGCCTATTGATTTTGAGGTCAAAGGTCATCTGGAAGAGAAATTTCTAAAATCGCCATTTTAAATCCAATTGACTTGAAAATTGGATAGCATTTGTATATTGAGTCACTAAATTGGGAAATGAACTATTTTTGAGGTCAAAAGGTCAAAGATCAACTCAAGGTTAAATTTTTAAAATCATCAATTTTCATCTAAGAAGCCGTCAATTCTCAACCGATTGACTTGAAAATTGAACAGCATTTGCACATTGAGTCACTAAATAGGGAAACCAACAATCTTTGAGGTCAAAAGGTCAACTCAAGGTCAAATTTCCAAAATCAGCAATTTTCATCTGAAAAACGGTCAATTTTCATCCCATTGGCTTGAAAATTGAACAGCATTTGCACATCGAGTCACTAAATTGGGAAAGCAATTATTTTTAGGTCAAAATGTCAAAGGTCAACTCAAGGTCAAATTTCCAAAATCATCCATTTTCATCTGAAAAAATCATCAATTTTCATCCGATTGACTTGAAAATTTAACAGCATTTGCATCGTGCTTCACTGAATTGGTAAACCAAATATTTTTGAGGTCAAGAGGTCAAAAGGTCAAAGGTCAACTCTAGGTCACACTTTCAAAATCATCAATTTTCATCGAAAAATCATCACTTTTCATCCGATTGACCCGAGCTTTGATTAAGATCGTCAATTTGGATCTTGATGAAATGGACAATTTGCTGTATCAATTGCAACCTTTTTTCTGGGGGGAGGGGTTGGATTTTGCAAGTATCGTGCTGTGCATGACGTCTTCCTGCTTGTTTTTTTTTTGTTTTCCAGGTTTCTTTCCGGGTTAGGAGTTTTTTTTTTTTTGTTTTTTTTTGTATACAGAGTCGAGGCTCGTGAAAGAGCTAACATTTATCAAACAAACAAATCAAACAAACAAGCAAACAAAGTATATAAAAAGGGGAGCGGTCGACAAGATGGGAAGAGAAGGGGAGGAAGCACACAAACACAACATTTGAGAGCAGGGACATCGGGAGATGTGTGGGAGGGAGAGGGCCTGGGGGGAGGCAGGATAGGTATAAAACGCAAGGACACCAAGGACTTCCAGGAAAGAAGTCGGCACCTCAAAAAGTGGATTTGGGGTGAAATTAGCGGGGGTAGAAAAGATCAAGGTTTTGGATTGGGGAAGATAAGAGATGGTGGTGAACAGCTGTTTTAAAGACCTGGAGGGAGGAGTGGGATTGAAGAGAGTGAGGGAGTCCTTTCTTCCAGAGGCGGGAGAAAAGAGGAATGAAGGAGTGAAGGTGAGCAGAGAGTCTTGATTTTGGCAGTTTAACAATAAGAGGGTTGCAGGCAGATCTTGTGCGACCTGTAGGAATATTTGGGGGACAGAGCCCAGAGAGAGCTGGGGGAGAAAGGCCGGAGAGGAGTCGGTAGAAGACGGAAAGACCACCAACCTGCCTGCGGTGAGTAAGTGAAAGGCCCTCGGAGATAGGAGTGAAACGTTTTTAGCATGACGGACACCAGTGAGTACACCATAGAAGAGAGACTGATTACTTGGGTTTGAGTTCACGACCACGCGTGAGAAGGAGCAAGTTTTGAAGACATAAGGACAACATTTTCGCAGAGGTTCGATAAGCCAGATCCAACCTACGACCCGATGCGGGCATGGGAGAAGAAGGCTTTTTCAACAGGGATTGTCCTTGATTTAAACTTTAAAGCGTTCTGGTCGTCCAGCATCACGTCAATGCCATGTGGACATATTGAAGGGTCCCGCTTGAGATCACCACTGAAATCATCTCGCAAAAAGATCTTCTGAATTAGGCATTCCATGCTCAACAGTCCAAAAAATAATGAAAAAGAATCTGGGATTGAAGACATGAAGTCAGGGGCTGCTTTTATGACCTCCAACCCTCAACATGGAAGACGATATCCAGAAGAACATGGAGAAAAATTCAGATTTTTTGTGGGGAATGGAGGGGATCATACGGATAAGTTCTTAGTAAATTGTAACTGCGTGCATAGGGACTTTGTGGCCACTATACAGTTAGTGCACACCGAGGATCTACAGGATTAACCTCTTCCTCGTACTTTAATGATGATGAAATGGTTGCGCAGCGCAAGTTGCCTGTGGTGAGCGCAACGAAACAGAACGTCAAAGATGGTGCAGGAGGAAAGAAAGTCAATAGCAGCCATGGCGGTGTAATGGTTAGAGCGTCTTTTTCTAAGTCTATGAGGTTGATCGTTGGAATCCCGGTCGAGTCACATCAAATACTTTCAAACAAGTACATGCTGCTTCGTTCATTGGCGCTTAGCATTAAAAAGGATTGAGTGAGTATAAACAACCGTAGGTTGATATTAATTAGGCACAAGCTTTGACAGGTCGGATGGCCTCCAGCGCCGAAGTTCTTTCTGTAAGAGAACTCGTTATTTTATTTTAAGTGGGGAAGAATTTACAAAAACGGCTGACTGGTCGGAGTCGTGCATTAATCGCTGCTACGATTATGAAGTGATTTATAATCGTCATTAAAGGGGAAGAGAACAAGCGTTTCGTCAGCGAATGATTAAAGAAGAAGAGAGAGAACAGAACATCGCGAGAAAAAGAATGAAATCAGGTTGAATGAGGAATGTAATTCGTTCTTTACGGAAGGAGTGAGGACGACGCTGCGCAAAGCATGATGGGATGTTGGGGTCTGCCAGTGGAGGAGGGATGAACGCCGTGTGGCCCCAGGTGAGAGATTGAGGAGCACGCTTGATGGAAGGAGGAATTGTCCGACTCTGCGCTTCAGATACATGGCAAGCACCCGATGGTTTATAAGTTTGTTTTTGTCGCCCTGTCGTTGATCAGCCGCTCTTTTTTCCCCCCTTTGCGGATGATGGACGATAGGCGGTGGAGGTTTGGAGTTGGTTAAATACAAATAGTTCGGCCAGTTTATCGGCTTTACTGAATCCTTCGGCTGCACTGGACGGGGGATGACGCCAAAGTCGCCCGGCTTAAGTTTGCTTGCACCTGGTAAATGTCAACATTTTGGAAATATGGTGATATGATATTTGACTGCAACTGGGTACTTTAAATAAAGCTCAGGCCGCTTTCTGCTCGTCCGTCCAAGGTGGTCGTCGTGCCGTATCATTCATGGTCGTTGTCTTTGGAGAGGTACATATACATACACACATACACATATATACATACACATAGATACATACACATATATACATACACATATGTACATGCACATATATACGTACACATATATACGTACACATATGTACATACACATATGTACATACACATATATACGTACACATATATACATACACATATATACGTACACATATGTACATACACATATATACGTACACATATGTACATACACATATATACATACACATATGTACATACACATATATACATACACATATGTACATACACATATATACATACACATATATACATACACATATATATATACATACACATATGTACATACACATATATACGTACACATATGTACATATACATATATACGTACTTATACGTATATACAATATATATGTACACATATATACGTACACATATACACTTATACAGTCACGTGAAAAAGTAAGTACACCCCATGTAAAGTTTTGACTTTTTCAACACATTTCAACATACAGCTATTTGATCTTCATTTCAACAATATTGATAGATAAAGGTGATACAATATAACAAATATCATGAAACATTTACATTTTGTAGTCCATTGTATAATTTAAATAAACATAAATGCAAATTTCGCATGTGGAAAAAGTAAGTACACCCTTGGCTCTAATCGGTGGTATTGTCCCCTTTGGCAGAAACATCCTCAAGTGGGCGTTTCTTATAACTGTCTACCAGTCTCTGACATCGACTGGGAGAAATTTTTGCCCACTCCTCCATGCAGAATTCTTTCAGCTGTGCGATGTTTGAGGGGTTTCTTGCATGCACAGCTCGTTTCAAATCCCCCCACAACATCTCGATGGGATTTAGATCCGGGCTTTGACTTGGCCATTCCAGAACCCCCCATTTCTTTCTTTTCAGCCATTCCTTAGTGGATTTACTGGTATGTTTAGGGTCATTGTCATGTTGCAAGGTCCACCTTCGGTTGAGCTTCAACTCTCTGACAGATGGCCTCACATTATCCTCAAGCACCCTCTGGTACAATGAAGAATTCATAGTGGATTCTATGATGGTGAGCTGCCCAGGCCCTGATGCAGCAAAGCTGCCCCAAACCATAATATTTCCACCACCATGCTTTGCAGTTGGCATCAGGTTCTTGTGGTCAAATGCTGTCTTTGGTTTTAGCCAAAAATGTCTTCTGGTACTGTGGCCAAATAGCTCTACCTTTGACTCATCTGTCCAGAGCACATTGTTCCAGAAGTGCTGGTCTTTGCCTAGGTGTTCATTGGCAAACTTTAATCTTGCCCTGATGTTCTTTCTGGACAGCGAAGGTTTCCTCCTGGCACACCTCTCATGTAGATCAAATTTGTGCAGCCTCTTTCTAATGGTAGACTCGTGCACTTTGACATCAACAGTGACAAGAGCTACCTGTCGGTCCCGTGATGACATTCTGGGGTTCTTGGAGACTTCCTTCAGCATCTTGCGGTCTGCTCTCGGGCTGAACTTGCTGGGGCGGCCTGGCCTGAACAAGTTGGCAGTTGTTTGGAATCTTCTCCACTTCAAGATGATCTTCCGGACAGTCGAATGATCGATTTCAAATTGTTTGGAGATCTTTTTAAATCCCTTCCCAGACTCGTAGGCATCTATAACCTTCTTTCTGAAGGCCTCGGAGAGCTCTTTTGATCTAGGCATGGTGATGCCGCACACTTCAAAAACAAAGAGCAAACCAAACTAAATGTCAGGTTTAAATAAGACAGGTTCCTCCAAGATCCTCTCCAGCGATGTTCTAATCATTTGCACCTGAGCTGGTGCGCCTGATTCTAATTTTAGGTATTTGAAGTAGTGATAAATGTAGGGGTGTACTTACTTTTTCCACATGCGAAATTTGCATTTATGTTTATTTAAAAAAAATTCACACTTTGTTATGTTGCAGCTTTATGCTGAAATCGTTTAAATTCATTTTTCCCTCATCAATCTACACTCAATACCCCATAATGACAAAGAGAAAACAGGATTTTAGAAAGTTTTGCAAATGTATTAAAAAGAAAAAACTGAAATATCACTTTGACATAAGTATTCAGACCCTTTGCTATGACACTTGAAATTTAGCTCAGGTGCCTCCCATTTCTCTTGATCATCTTTGAGATGTTTCTGCACCTTGATTGGAGTCCACCTGTGGTAAATTCAATTGATTGGACATGATTTGGAAAGGCACACACCTGTCTATATAAGGTCTCACAACTGACAATGCATATCAGAGCAAAATCCAAGCCATGAGGTCGAAGGAACTGCCTGCAGAGCTCAGAGACAGGATTGTGTCGAGGCACAGATTTGGGGAAGCCTACAAAAAATTCTGCTGCATTGAAGGTTCCCAAGTTCAATCTTGGTTTCCTCAGACCACAGAATCTTGTTTATCACAGTCTGAGAGTCCTTTAGGTGATTTTTTGCAAACTCCAAGCGGGCTTTCATGTGTCTTTCACTGAGGAGAGGCTTCCGTCTGGCCACTCTGCCATAAAGCCCAGATCGGTGGAGTGTTGCAGTGATGGTTGTCCTTCTGGAAGTTTGTCCCATCTCCACACAGGATCTCTGGAGCTCAGCCAGAGTGACCATCGGGTTCTTGGTCACCTCTCTTACCAAGGCCCTTCTCCCCCGATTGCTCAGTTTGGCCGGGCGGCCAGCTCGAGGAAGAGTCCTGGTTGTTCCAAACTTCTTCCATTTAAGAATTATGGACACCACTGTGCTCTTGGGAACCTTCAATGCAGCAGAATTTTTCTGTAGGCTTCCCCAAATCTGTCCTCGACACAGTCCTGTCTGAGCTCTGCAGGCAGTTCCTTCGACCTCATGGCTTGGTTTTTGCTCTGATATGCATTGTCAGCTGTGAGACCTTATATAGACAGGTGTGTACCTCTCCAAATCATGTCCAATCAATTGAATTGACCACAGGTGGACTCCAATCAAGGTGTAGAAACATCTCAAAGATGATCAAGAGAAATGGGAGGCACCTGAGCTAAATTTCAAGTGTCATTGCAAAGGGTCTGAATACTTATGTCAATGTGATATTTCAGTTTTTTCTTTTTAATAAATTTGCAAAACTTTCTAAAATCCTGTTTTCTCTTTGTCATTATGGGGTATTGAGTGTAGATTGATGAGGGAAAAAATGAATTTAAACGATTTCAGCATAAGGCTGCAACAATACATCATAACAAAATGTGAAAAAAGTGAAGGGGTCTGAATACTTTCTGAATGCACTGTACATGGTGGGATGTGAGTTGGACAGGCGACCGTGATGACCCGTGACATGTTGGAGCCATGTTCTTGATGTTTTGATCATGGTTTCTGTGAAATCCCCTTTCACTACAGATCTATTACCTTGCTTCCAATCATCAGTAAGGTCGTTTAATTCATCATCGCAATTTATAAGAAATCATTCCTTTTCTAGAACGGCCTAATCTCAGATGACCTATTTGGTTTGAGACCTGATCACTCCACCTTGGACAATAGGCCATGGGCCAGATATGGTCCTCGTGCACCCCCCCCCCCCCCCCCCCACAACTCTACCACCCCATATATTTTTGAAGCACTAGGGTCCCCTCAACATGAAATCAACTGGTAACAGTAAACAAACTGGTTCTTACTATTCATTTTTCACACATATTTGATGGTACCCTTAAAAAATTTTTTTTTTGCCAATGTACAAGTACAAGAATGCTTGCATGTTGCAGAAGAGGCCACCAGAGAAGTTGGGCAATCTTATGTCATTACGACATTTGATCTGGGGGTATGCATGAAGGCATACCCTCTGATATGGAACGCTCCTGAAAAATATGAAAGTCACATCATCCTTATTGGAACTTTTCATCTGGTATGCGCTTACATGAGGATGATCGGCAAGAAGATGGCTGGATCTGGGCTGGCAGATGTTTTTCTCGAATCAGGATTGATCAGTGGAGGCTCTCTAGCTGGGGTGATGTCTGGAAAGCATTACGACAGAGCCTTACATTGCCACAAAGTAATGTTGGAAAGCCTGGAACGACTGCTTGTGGAAGAGTACCTTAAAGATCAGAATGCTGATGCTCTCTTTTCTTCACTGTCTGCTGCATCAACTGAGAAGCTACACAATCTAGTAGAAAACCCCAGCCAAGTTACCTTGGATGCTGTGTCAGCAGACCATTTGATCGGCATGATCGTGAAAGGGTATGAAGACTTTAGACAGAGTGTAGCAACAGGGTGTCTGGGAAAGACTGCTCAATTTTGGTTGTCCTACATGGACCATGTCGGTCTGGTGCTTTCACTCCTAGAGGAGGTGAAAACGAACAACTTCCTGTTGTATGTGGATGGAAATGTATGTGGATATCACCGAAACCTTTGGTGACATGGAGTATGGACTAGAGAATGATGCTCATGAGAGTGAGAGTGATTTGGACGAATGACAACTTCTCTTCAATATGAAGCAACGTAGTTGAGAAACAGAATTGTACTGGCTTTTTTACATTTTTGTTTTAAACCTTGTTTCACATTGCTCGGCTTCAGATTCACAGGTCCCGGGTTTGATCCCGGCCTGAGTCTGGGAATTGTTTCAGCCATCGTTTCATTATCCCAGGAGGTCTTTTGGCCAGGATTAGCCTCATTGTACAAAACGGTGGTCTTAAGACCGAATTCACCTCACCTGTTTCACATTCCTATATCATTATGGAAAAAGATCTGCTTAATAACTGAAAGAGAGATTGTGCACAAAATGATATATATGTTTCATGATTCTCACAAGTATTGAGTGTGCTGATTTAAATGAGCATGACATATAGAACTATTTCTCTGAAAGAAGTGAGGAGACTGAAGGAATTGATAACAACTAGGGCATGCCCGTACTATATCTATATCTAAAATTATATCCCCCCCCTCTATTTACATGAAATGGTTTGGTCCAAAGCGAACGGCTTGCGAGTGGTGACAATCCCCCCCCTCTATTTACATGCAATGGTTTGGTCCAAAGCGAACGGCTTCCGGAGTTTGGTAAAGAAATCGCCATCGCGTGCACAAACGCGCAGGAAAGCGAATGAATCGCAAATTCGTTTTTATTAGTTGTAAAACATAGTTTAACGCCAACATAGTTTGCAAACGTGAAATAAATGAATACGCTCTCAAATGTGCCATCCGAGGCAGAGTGTGCCCGCCACGTTCGGCACACGCGATCGTTCGCTGCTCTCTGATTGGTTGAATCGTTTTTTGGACATAGCTCGGTAAGTAATTGTCCGATTAATATGAAACCTTGAAAAGGCACATCCTCGGGTCCCCAGCAATATACCTGGCAAGTTAAAAGTATATCGGACCCGTGGTTGTCGAGAAACAGCGGTCACAGACAAACAAACGTACAGACAGAGATTACTGGAATTATAGATAGATGTTGTTATACTGCAACAAATAATGTGTGATTGTGTGTGAATTTAGCAATTCATATTTAATTGTGTTGAAAGTTAGCACAGTGTTACCACATGGATCATCTGAGAAGCATATGCGGCAATTGTCGGCATACCTGCGGTCTGTTTACAGTGTCATATCTGATAGATGTTTACTGGTAAGAAGACATATTTGGTATCAAATGAAAGGTATTTTTATGAAGAATGTCCAGAAAGTTGTTGTTAATGTCAATCAAGTCTAGGGTGGCTGGATTGAAGATATAAGTTCGAATATCTTAGTCTGTGTTACGTTGGCACAGCGAAACATGGGGTATAGCTGTTCGACTTGATTTTTGAGGCCAATGGTAACACTAAATCTAAAATATATGCCATTTATAATGACCAGCAGGATAATTACCTTTCAGATGATATATAACTTATATAACTCAGACCACTTTCAGCCATCTCAGGGAACATAACGACACGGAAAAGATTTACGGCGCGACATTGGCAAAAAAAAATATATTTTAAGGGTACCATCAAATGTGTGTGAAAAATGAATAGTAAGAACCAGTTTATTTACTGTTACCAGTTGATTTCATGTTGAGGGGACGCTAGTGCTTCAAAAATATATGGGGTGATAGAGTTGTGGGGGGGGGGGGGGGGGGGGGGGGGTGCACGAGGACCATAACTGGCCCGTGGCCTACAATGGACATGCTGTAATTCAACTCGCCCAACATGGATGGAGGCTCTCAGTATCAGACATGAGATCAGGGCCGTCTCTCTGGATATATCGCGTGCTTTTGTTGCAGTCCGGCATCTCGTCTTGCTCTCCAAACTCTCTGCTTATGGCATCCAAGGCCATCTCCACACATAGCTGACTGACTTCCTCTTTTCTTGTAACCAACATGTGGCTCAACTGAATCCTTTCATCTCCTCTCTCCATCAAGGCTGGAGTGCCCCCAAAGTAGTGTTCTGGGCTGGGTCTTATTCCTGATCTCATCAATGTGACCTCTCTGACTCTGGAAAATCTCCTTTATCTATTTTCTGATGACTCCACCCTTTGCCTTAAGATTTCTTATCATTTCTCATTTGAAGTCGTATAAATGAGATTTCTCATTTATATGACTTTCAGACAGGCATGCAGCAGCCTCTTCCCTCTCTTTAAACCTTGACAAAATCACAAGCTGGTCAAACACTTGGAATACATCTTTCAATCTTGACAACTCTCTGTCTCTGTCTCTGAAAGGACCATCTGGCAAACCCTCCTATCAACTTTCCTCATAATCCTTGGGATGGATCCTGTCTCACACCTTTCTCAGCTTGGCTCCATGGAAACGAAGGCCTTCAACATCATTGGAATCTCCTGTGCTGAAGCCGAGTCTATCTATGGGCCAATCACTTTCCTAACACGGACAGGTTGGTGGTCTCTCTGTTTTCTACTGACTCCTTTCTGGTCTTGCACTCTCTGCTCTTTCCGTGCCTCCCCACCCGCAACTGCAGAGCGCACACATGTCACCATCAACCCCTTTATTGTGAAATTTCAGAAATACTGCTCACCTCCACTCATTCGTTCCCTTTTTTCACTGCCTGTGGAATCAACTTCCATATTCTATTCAATCTCGTTCTTCACTACAGGTCTTCAGGACAGTTAGATCATCATCATCTTCGATAATCCCAAATCCAAAACTATAATCTTTTCTACCCCCGTTAATCTCTTCACCCACCCCATCCCACTTCCTTTCAAATATCCAGTTTTCCCTTCCAGAAAGTTTCCTTCTGTATCCATCTTGTCCAAACCATACATCTTTTTCTGCCTCCCCCCCTTCCCCATTCCTTCCCACATTCATTTTGTCCAAGTCTCCCTCTATTTTGTATTTCAACTCCGTTTTGTGTCCCTCTGCCCCTCTCCTTGCTGTTCCTTTTGTTCTGTTGCATCCTGATCCATTCACTGTTCTAGCTCTTCCACACCATACATCTTTTTCTGCCCTCCCCCTCCCCATTCCTTCCCACATTCATTTTGTCCAAGTCTCCCTCTATTTTTTTTTCAACTCCGCTTTGTGTCCCTCTGCCCCTCTCCTTGCTGTTCCTTTTGTTCTGTTGCATCCTGATCCATTCACTGTTCTAGCTCTTCCACAAGCCTCGACTCTGTATCCTAAAACGAAGTCGGTGATAGCATGATAGGGAATGGGAAAGAGTTAAATAATCCGCTTTATCGATGAGGCAATGAAGAAATATGTAATGATTGATGTGGGAATTCAGAGGTGGTTGGGGAGAACAGAGTGTTGGAGTTGGGAGGGGTAGGGGCAAAGATGCAACAGAGTTGGGAGGGGGAGTTTGGGAACTTGGAGTTTGGGCAGGGAGTTGATGACTTGGGGTTTGTGAGGTTGAGGGGAACGGGTTGAATACTTGAAGTCAAATTTTACATTGCGTTGATGTTCTGCGAGATTTAGTTATTGCAGGGCTTAATTCACAGTTTTTGAGCTGAGTTGTGACTGTTATCTCATGCCACAAGTCTTTTGTTTCTGTCCCACCTGTACCGAAGCTTAAAACGATGGATAAAAGCGATGATTTTATTTTATTTTATTTTATTTATGATATTTATTAACTGGTGATATTATTTATTAAGTAGCTGCAGAATCGTACTAAAATACGCAACTTGGCATCTGTCTGTCTGTCTGATGATTATTTGACCGAGATACATTCCGTCGTTACTTATCCAATCTCAACCAAACTTGACAGGATGACTAAGGGTTACATACACAACGATGGTTGTAGCACAATCATTTGCCCCCCTCCCCAAGGGGGTTGTCTCCCCTGAGCAGGTTTTCCCTGCCATTGCCCTCAATGGGGTTGCGTGTTGAGGTGTATATCCATGTTAGCGTACCCTTTGAGTACGGGATTTTTTAATTTAAATAAAAATACCCCTGGTATGGGATTAATTTGGCATTACAGGAATGCAACCACGTACTGACGATCTATTCATCGGTATAGTCGATGACGTGTAGTAACGTCATCTGTACACAAAACGTTTTTGCGGGTTGCGGCACTGGACGTCATCCGTACTCAAATGGTTAAGTTAGCTTTATCGTGGCGTTTTTCCAAGGCCACTTCTAATAACAAAACTAACGATAATAGCATAATATTAATGTTATTAAAAAACAATATTAATACCAATAATATCCCACCTCCCCAAGGGGTTTTTCCTCCTTGAACAAACGTCAAGTCAACGTTTATAAATAGCTTATAATGGCGTTTTTGTGTGAGTACCGGCCCAACAGCCTCTACCAGAATGAAAAAATTGCAAACCACAAACACGTATGATTAGCTTTTTAAACAGTTGATATTGCTGTTTATACGAGGTGTGTTCAAAAAATATCCGACCTTTGTTCATAAAAAATACTCGTATCCAGATACAACAAACTTACACTAATCTCCTTCAAAGTAGTCCCCTTGGGCTGCCACACCCTTCTCCCAACGGTTCTGCCACTGTCAGAAGCAGCGCTGGAACGCCTCTTTTGGGATGGTGTGCAGCTGGTCCGTCGCATTCCGCATGATGTCTTCTCTGGACTGAAATCTGGTCCCTTTCAGGGGCATTTTCAGCTTGGAGAAAAGCCAGAAGTCACACGGAGCCATGTCGGGAGAGTAGGGAGCCTGACGAAGCACAGGTGTGTTGTGTTTGGCCAAGAAACTCTATCAAATGTGAAGAATGGGCGGGTGCGTTATCGTGATGGAGCTGCCAATTGCCCGCTGCCCACAGGTCCGGCCGTTTGCGTCGCACAGCGTCACGAAGGCGACGCAGAACCTCTTGGTAATACTCCTTGGTGATGGTTGTGCCGTGTGGTGCGTACTCGTGATGAACCACGCCACTGGAGTCGAAGAAGACGGTCAGCATGACTTTCACATTGCTGCGGACCTGCCCTGCTTTTTTTGGCCTCGGGGATGTTGGATGCTTCCATTGTGATGACTGCAACTTGGTTTCTGGGTCGTACCCATAAACCCAGGACTCATCGCCAGTGATCACTGTGTTGAGGAAGCTGGGATCGCTGTTCACAGTCTCCAGCATGTGCTGTGCGATCTCCAAACGGAGTTGCTTCTGCTCAATCGTTAGCAGCTTTGGTACGAACTTCGTTGAGATTCTCCTGAAGCCCAAATCCTCCTTCATAATGGAATGAACGGATCCAATGCTGACGCCCACCTCGTCTGCAAGTTCTCTGATCGTGATTCGACGATCCTGCATCACCAGGGTCCTCAATTGGTCAATGACGATCTCATTTCGGGATGTTGAGGGCCTACCCGAACGTGCTTCACTCTCCACTGATGTGCGGCCATCTTTGAAGTGGTTGTACCACTCCTTTATCTGTGTGGTGCTCATTGCTTCGTCCCCGAAGGCCTGTTGAATCTTGCGGATCGTTTCCACTTGGGAATCGCCAAGCTTTGCACAAAATTTGATGCAGTAGCGTTGTTCAAGTTTTTCCGTCATTTGTCAAAAACGAAAATCCGACGGCGCTCACTTACACTTCCTCACTCATCGGCGGTCTGCCGTCGAATGACAGCTTCTGCAGGTGGGAAAAAATTCACGCGTGCGCATTAGGATCGCCTACATACGTGCACCAATCAATGCCTCCCTCGTTTCATTTGTTTACGCACGACAAATTAAGGTCGCATACTTTTTGAACACACCTCGTAACACTAAATAAAGAAATTTGGAGGAATCCTGACATCCGTGAGGTAAGATTTACTTACAGAACTGAGCGAAGATCTACTGTACTCTATATACTCCAAGGGTTGGGTTAATAACATGGCCCTTCCTGCCGCTACTGTGGCGTTTTTTGTTGCGAACATTTGAAACTCGCTCCTGCTGTTTAACACCAAACTGAAAGGGAGGAAGCGCGGGTTGTGCTCATTTGCCTAGCAGCTAGCTAGCGCTTGCTAAGCCAGCGGTTCCTTAACGGTTTTGAATGTGCTTGCTCGAATGCTTAAACAAACCACTTGGTGATTTCTCCCACAAGAAACTTGGTAAATGAACACACACCCAATGTTCTTGAGACCCCACCATAGATCGACTGTAATCTATATACCCCAAAGAGGAATGACCCTTCCTGCCACTCCCATAGTGAGCGGATGTACTAGTGATTTATATAAGAAACACATTGACAGATTACAAAGGGAAACAATTTAAGAGATTAACTAGAGAGTTCAGAGAACATGGTACCCAACACAGTGTTCAAGGGTATACTCCAACTTTAATAAAATAATGATTTAAAAGATCGATTAAAAAAAAAAAAAAACCCGAAATTTAGCGCTATTGAATCGGTCTTATACACCAACCTTGTACACCACCCTATTTAAGATGGCCAAGTACTGCAAAACGGAAGGGTTTTGGAAGTGACAAGAAGGCGATTTGTGTTCTGCAGTGTATAATTCAATTTAAATAAATTAAAGATTCTAGAAGTCATACAAATAAATAAATTATGGAATTTACCGCCATTGACACGGTGTTGATTACATCATCCTATGTAACACATTACATTAGTTATTCGTGCCTGTTATATGTGTCGTGTTCTTAAAAACAGCAAGGTTCCTGTTTGGAATGATTTTAAATATTTTTTGACCGCCAGATAGATGGACAGAGTAAAATAAATTTTCTCTTGCTCCTCTCAAAGCCAAGGTAGTGTTAAACGGCAGGTTTGTTTTCCAATTCGTGTTCAACATGTAACATTCAATCTGAATAAGATGGTCCTCAATCATAAACTGACATTTACGGACGGAAGGATGGACATTGAGCAATTGCTTAATGTTTCACATGCTTGTACTAATAATGGTGGAATGGTGGAGGGTTTAGCCACATTATAGAAGGGAGGGGAAAGTTTAATCTGCTTCTGAAAGTTTAATCTGTTTAAACACAGCAGTAGACTTCATTGCAAAGCACATTTATATTTATTTTACCTGTTTATTTCAATTGTGATGTCTATTTCCGGCTTCCGCCCACCCTCATCTATATTTTGTGGAAGTCCAGGAAGGACCTTTTTTTTTTGGTTTGTTTTTTCCCCCCACCCTTTTTTTCCCATAACACCCTTTTTCCCATAGGCCCATGGTTATAACTATCTCGGTTTTGAATATCGTGGCATTTTCCAGGAATGTGACCGCTGTGAAATTTAAGGGTTCACTATGTACATTTACATACACAGTACATGTATACTGTTATGGATCTCTTCTAGGGGGTAAAATGGGGCATTAGATTAGAATTTTTATTTTATAGTACATGTTAGCCGAAGTGTGGCGTGGTTCGCATAAAATATAGAGCATGTCAAGCACTTGTTTAAGAAAGATCTCATCGCCCATCCCAGTGTCTGTATCTAAGCCCTGCCTCCCCCTCCATTCTTAAACCTTTCCCATTCTACATGTCTTTGCATGAAATTTTCCTAAGCTAATAGCCAATCGGTGTGGCCCATGGGTACAGGTGGCAGGGTCATTGGGAGGCCATAAAGTGCTGGTCGTAAACAAGGCCATAAATCAACATTTGTCGTTGTGGAATTTTCCTCACTTACCAGCCAATAGGCTCGCACAAAAAAAAAATGCGCGCACCAGGCGTTCTTCTTCTTCTTCTCTCCTGGCCCCTGGTTGGTTGGTTGCTCACTGCTGTTCATTGTTGGAGAATTCCTGGTAGTTCGGGTTCATGGCGTAAGTCGTAGTTCGTTAAGGAGCTGGTGCGCTGGGGCATGGTTGTTGCAAGGGGTCAAGCCCCACATCGGACTGCTGCGCACCGGACGAGGACCACACCACGTTTGAGCATGGCTCATGCAGCACGGGTTTTTCTACTTGTCTTATCTCCCTTCTCTGTCCCTTGCTTCCTGAATGAAAAATAATTGGGCATATTTGTTGAGACATCGTGGTCTCGGGGCATGTGGGGGTGATTTAATCATTATTATTTGTTACTGTCTGTGATCGCTGCGGTGTGGCTGTTCTTCTTCCTCTCCTTTTATTCGTATAACCAGTGCCCAACACTAACTTTTTGTGAGTTTTTCCTGCAGAGCAACCATTTCAAAATTTTGGTTGCCTGAAGTAAAATTTTGGTTGTCCAAAAAAAAAACAATTTTCACTCGTTTTCTGAATAACTTTCACTTCAAATAGATAATTATACCTGCCAAAAACTGTAAAATGGGAGAGAGCTAGTATTACTCATAGAAGCAGATGAACATGAGAATCCCATTCAGCATTCTGTCTTTGGCAGGAACACTCTCCTATCAATGTTCTGCTTCAACACATCATCTTTTAGCAGGTGAAAACACAAATTGAGACACCCTTTTCTGACTCGCCGCTGCTTCAGATGTTGAAAATGATTTCCCGAGATGAAATGAAAATTCGCTTGGCACAGATTGAATCTCGAATTATTCACCCCGTCCCCTTTACATAGAATATTCTCGAAAACGTACTTGCATGAGCAAACTAGAACGGCACTCAGTAGAGCCCATACCTCTGCCAGGTTGAACAGTTTACCCTTTGTATCTTACTGGTAGGTCAGATCTGCATCTGGACCTTAACCAAAATCTGAACCGCTTGTTCTTGTCACCTACCCAACTCATCCACCAAGTTTTGTCCTTGTCGTTTTTTATTAGCCAATGTCCTCATCGATTTATGCAATTTATCAAGGCAATTAATTTATCCTCGTCAAACACCCAACCTGTCCACCAAGCTTCCTCCGAATCCGTCCATAACATTTTGAGATATGCTCACAGACAAACAGATAAACAGAGACAAACAGACAGGGGTGAAAACATGACCTCCGTCCACCTCTGGTGGTGGAGGTAATAACATCAATAAGACCATGGCTCAAGACGACGGACTAAACTGCAATAGTTGTCCTAAAACAGAATAAACCATGCTTTCCAAAGTTTCCAAAAGATTCTCTGGATTACATTATGTGATGTGTGGCAATACCAAAGAAAACGGAAAGTGTCATTATGTGGGCAAATCCATTAGGCCAAATAAAAAATACGAGTATATCTGCTCAAGAAAATCTGCTCAAAATACGAGGAAAAAATACGAGCACCCAAACAGACGAACAGAGGTGAAAACATAATCTCTCTGCTCCTTTGGTGGTGGAGGTAATACGCCTATAGATAGCATGCCATGTAATCACTTTTTACAAACTATTAGCTTCAGTTCACAATTTTTGTTTTCATGTAAAATTATTTGAAATAATAATTTACGTTGATGCATGTGCTTTCTATACAAAATAACAATAATGATAATAATAGTAATAATATAAACAAGCTCTTTTAATGAGAATATTAATTGGGTCATACACATCTATCTATAATTCCAGCAATCTCTGTGTGTCTGTCTGTGTGTCTGTGTGTCTGTGTGTCTGTGTGTCTGTGTGTCTGTGTGTCTGTGTGTCTGTGACCGCTGTTTCTCGACAACTACCGGTCCGATATACTTGAAACTTGCCAGGTATATTGCTGGGGACCCGAGGATGTGCCTTTTCAAGGTTTCATATTAATCGGACAAGTACTTACCGAGATATGTCCAAAAAACGCTTCAACCAATCAGAGAGCAGCGAGCTATCACGTGTGCCGAACGTGGCGATCGGACTCTGCCTCGGACGGCACATTTGACAGCGTATTCATTTATTTCACGTTGGAAAACTATGTTGCCGTTAAACTATGTTTTAAAACGAATTCAAACTGCGATTAAATTAAAACGATTCATCCTAACTGCGATTTGCGAACTTCCGGACAGTGACGACTGTCCGGCAGCACGCTTTCCGGCAGCCAATCACAGAACGCTTTGTTGCGTAGGCGTGGCCGATGTGAGACGAGCACGAGCGGAGCTGAGCGCGTTACGAGCTGACCGCCATTACGGTACGTAATTCGATTTCTTATGCGCATTATTTCTCCCAATTCATTCATCTCCCAATTTCTCCCAATTCAATTCGTATCACTAATAAAAACGAATTTGCGATTCATTCGCTTTCCTGCGCGTTTGTGCACGCGATGGCGATTGCTTTACCAAACTCCGGAAGCCGTTCGCTTTGGACCAAACCATTGCATGAGGGGGGGGTTCTGTGGTCGTTGCGAATGGACCAAACCATTCATGTAAATAGAGGGGGGGGATTGTCACTGTACTCGCAAGCCGTTCGCCGTTCGCTTTGGCGTTGCGAATGAACCAAACCATTTCATGTAAATAGAGGGGGGGGGATATAATTTTAGATAGATATATAGTACGGGCATATATATAGTACGGGCATGCCCTAGTCTATCTATAATTCCAGTAATCTCTGTCTGTACGTTTGTACGTTTGTCTGTCTGTGACCGCTGTTTCTCGACAACCACGGGTCCGATATACTTTTCACTTGCCAGGTATATTGCTGGGGACCCGAGGATGTGCCTTTTCAAGGTTTCATATTAATCGGACAATTACTTACCGAGCTATGTCCAAAAAACGATTCAACCAATCAGAGAGCAGCGAGCTATCGCGTGTGCCGAACGTGGCGGACACACTCTGCCTCGGATGGCACATTTGAGAGCGTATTCATTTATTTCACGTTTGCAAACTATGTTGGCGTTAAACTATGTTTTACAACTAATAAAAACGAATTTGCGATTCATTCGCTTTCCTGCGCGTTTGTGCACGCGATGGCGATTTCTTTACCAAACTCCGGAAGCCGTTCGCTTTGGACCAAACCATTGCATGTAAATAGAGGGGGGGGATTGTCACCACTCGCAAGCCGTTCGCTTTGGACCAAACCATTTCATGTAAATAGAGGGGGGGGATATAATTTTAGATATAGATATAGTACGGGCATGCCCTAGTACATTTAAACTACAATCAGAATTCTTGTCATTCAGGACAACAACTATTCGACTTGGCAATCGTCGCTTGTTTTTTGCAAGCGACCACACGAGTGTAGAGCAACGTTCTTGTTCATTCAGGTCGAATGCAAGGTTAGTTTGGTGAAGGGCTGTGGATAATCACAGACTATATAAGCTCACACACACACACACACACACACACACACACACACACACACACACACACACACACACACACACACACACACCTTGCTTGGATAAGTGTCCACCCCCCTGAGTTAACACTTGGTGGAAGCACCTTTGGCAGCAATTGCAGTTGACTCCGTTGGGATAGGTCTTTACCAACTTTGCACACCTTGATTGGGCAATATTTGCCCATTCTTCTGCACAAAACTGTTCAAGCTCAATCAAGTTGCATGGGGATCGTTGATGGACAGCAATGTTCAAGTCATGCTCCAAATTTTCGATTGGATTTATGTTGGGGTTCTGACTGGACCACTCAAGGACATTTATCTTTTTGTTCTTAGCCACTCCAGTGTAGCCTTGGCTGTGTACTTCGGGTCGTTGTCATGCTGAAAAGTGAACTTCCATCCCAATTTCAGCTTTCTTGCAGAAGGCAGCAGGTTTTCCTCTAGGATTTTGCTGTATTTTGTTCCATCAATTTTCCCTTCTATCCTGACAAGTGCCCCAGTCATTGCCGATGAGAAATGTCACCATAATATGATGCTGCCACCACCATGCTTCACAGTGGGGATGGTGTTCTTTGGGTGATGTGCTGTGTTGGGATTGTGCCAAACGTAACGTTTTGCATTTAAGCCAAAAAGTTCCTTCTTTGTTTCGTCAGTGTTGTGAAAATCAACCAAGTCCACAACTTTGTCCCATAGGTAGGTTTAATCTCAATCAGATCTTTAGCATCATCCTGTAAAATACAATCATGCAATATATATCAGGATCTTGGCATCATATAGGAAGGATCGATTATATTAGTCAATGCAAGCAAGCCTAGAATATATGTGCGGGTACGTACCATTCAAGACTACATGTCATAGTAAAATGTCACAGGAGTGGCTCAGCGTCGCGGACGTCCGAGGTCTTATAGACGCCCCTCTGCGGTTTAAGTGGGCATCACTCCTGGGTTCAACTTTGATACATTTTCACTACAGTCAGACCACAAAACTTTTTGTCACATGGCTTCAGAATCTCTGGACTGGTTTTTTTGCATACCTCAAACAGGACTCAAGGTGGGCTGTTTTGAGTAATTACTTCTTCTTGTCACCCTACCATGCAGGTCAGACTTGTGGAGTGCTTAAGATATTGTTGTCACATGCACACAGTGACCAGTCTTTCCCATAAAGGCCTGCAGCTCTTTCAAAGTTGCCATTGCCTTCTTGGTGGCCTCTCTGATCAGCCTACTCCTTGCTTGGTCATCCAGTTTGGAGGACGGCCTGATCTAAGCAGGGTCTTGGTGGTACCATACACCTTCCACTTCTTAATGATTGTCTTGACTGTGCTCCAAGGGATATTCAAGGCCTTTGAAATCTTTTTATGCCCAATCCCCTGATCTGTGTCTTTCCTCAACTTTATCCCGGAGATCTTTTGAAAGCGCCTTGGTGCTCATGGTTGAGGTTTTTGCTGTGAAATGCACTACCCAGCGTAGGAAACCTATAGGAATAGCTGATCTTACTCTGAAATAATCAGAATCACTGCAATTTAACACAGGTGGAGGACAATTAACTTAGTGTGTGATTTTGAATGTGATTGGTTACACCTGAGCTAATTTACAATTTCTATTTTAAGGGGGAGGACACTTATCCAACCAAGATATTCTAGTTTTGTATTTTCAAATAATTTTCTGAAATTTGTAGAATTTGTTTTTCACTTGGAAGTTGTGGGTTTCAATGTCTAAATAAAGGTGGAATAAGTCTGATTTAATGCATTTAAATTACAGGCTATAAGGCAACAAAAGGTGATAAATTTGAAAGGGGGTGTAGACTTTCTATAGGCACTGTATGAGTGGGAATCCAAATTATCTCGGTGCTTCAAAGCACGTCTTATTTCCGCTCATGGCTTGAAGCACGTGGTGCACCACCATCTCATCTAATCCCCCATCCTTACCCGCAATATTTATTACCTCCATTAGCCCTACCTAACCCAACCCTCTTACCTGCAGGTTACTGTGTTTCCTACCCCACCGCTTCTTTTTCCGTTCGGACATTCCCTTGCCTATTGTGTCCTTCTGTTGCCCCACTGCCAATTTATAAGCTCCACACCTCATTCTTCCATGAGCCTCGATCTTGTCAAAACTTTTCAAAAAGGCCCTCGTAAATTAATCTTCACGTATTAATCCACATTTTGTAATCAAATTCAACCGGACATCAAATCCGGATTACCATTGTTTCCGATGGATAGTCCTTGAAATCTCGACATCATGGGTGAGCCCATATTCCCATGAGTATCAAATTTCTTTATTTTGTTTTTAAAAAATCGACCTTTGTTTCACCATTTTGCTTCGGTCCTACAATAATTCCGTTTCAGCCGCAGTCCACCTGTAGCATAGTACATATCACAGGAGGAACTTTTTTTTTTTATAACAGATAAGCATTATTACTGTTTGTTCGCACAAGGCTTAAAGGTCTTTTTTGTTTTCTCAAGGGGACTGTAAAATTAGCCTACTTCGGTTTGCTGCTTCAACAATGTGTTTTATTGGCTTTAAAGAGCCCTTACAACATTTATAAAATTAATTGTTAGGTTGTCTGCTGTAAACAGATATCTTTATTATCTACCATACTGACACAGAAATTACCAGCATGTGTTTGTTTAATCAACATCCACGTAAGAAGCTTAATGTTTCTTTGTGCAAACAGTAATGTTGTTGTTTCTTTGCAAGTGCAGTATCAGTGCCATGATGGTGAATGCTACTTTTCAGGAGCTTGTATGCCTGCCATTGCGTGAAGTTTTTGATGGTGAATACATATTAGACAGATTTAATTCACAACTCGGCTCGCTGGTTTCATCACCGACGAAACACAGCCGTGTCGCCGATGAAGTGCCACTGCACATTCGGGCAGGAATTTGGGGTTTCTTCAGGGTGCCGGTGATAACTCGCCTATTTTTTTTTATGAAAGACACAGTGGGATCTTTAATGTCCGCTGAGGAAGACTGGCAGACGGGACGCCCAGTTTAACCTCCATCTGAAAGACAGCACACGCGTCGACGCCTCACCCTGCATGTGGATGGCAGTTTATAGTTGTGTCGAGATTCAAACCCAGACCTGAAGGCTCAGAGGTGAGTGTGCGTACCTCCACGCTATCCTGCCAGACAGAACGAAGCCAATCGCCTACCACAGAACAAAGTCTAGGAACATTACTGTATGTACGTCTTCTTCCCCTTTTATCTCTTCCTCGAGGTTGATGAAGGTTACATACTTAATTGTGAATGTCGATACCATTTGCAAAAAAAGTCGTCGCACAAAAACAAAATATTTCATTCACTTTGCCAAAAAATAAGAAATTTTGATTTTTCTTTTTTTTTTGCAATATCATGGCACATGGAAGGTATTAACTGACAGTGGTGCCGTGGGACAGCAGTTGTACACAATAAGCAAGGGAATCGATGATCAAGAAAAGACGTGGGGGAAAGGAGTGCGAGGAAGCACAGTATCCTGCATGTAAGCTGTGGTTTAGGTGGAGTTAAAGGGGGTCATAAAGAGTATGGGTAAAGATGGTGGTGCACTGACCACTTGAACTTCTGGATGAAGAGCGGCATAGAACCCATAGAACTGGCTCATGAATGTGCTTCCATCGATGGGAGAAGCCAGAAACAAAAAAGGGAGATTTTCAGTAATGCCAGAATTTGGCAGTTTATCCAAGAGAGGTGTGTGGGAGGAGGATTACTGGAAAAGAGCGTGTATACTGGAGTTTTTGGGGAGTGTCGTAGTCCGGAGAGAGCTCCCCTTTCTAGTGTCATCGCCCGGTGCCTGTATGTGTTGTGCCTTTAAACAGTGACGAGTTGTGTCATGACAATCTTCTGTCGTGCCAGCCTGGAACCGATATGTGTTTTGTGTTTACCCAACAAATGATTATTATCATTCAAACTGTGCTGTTTAGTTCAATGCATCTTTTGCTGTTTGGCATTCGTCTTGCCCGAGCATACTTCACAAAGCTATTGTCCTCGTTTAATGTACACAACACAACATGCATTTTAAAGGCCATTTTCCCTGCTAGAGCGGGGGTTAGCCCAGAGCGGGGGTTAGACTCGTTTAATGTAGAGAAGATGAAATATTGGCCAAAGCATTTTCAGATGTCTTGCCTTTAAAGTGTGCTCTGGCGGCACTTCTGGCATGTTTTCAACAAGCAAGCATGTTGAGCTTTTTTATTTTTCGTTATTTTTGTATGTGGGCATAATTTCTCGGTGGTGCTCCATTTCATCAACGGAGTTTGAATTTGGTGATGTGTTTTGCGGAACATTTTGCACCTTTTTTGTATCTTTTAACATAAGTAATGTTTGCAGATCGTCATGGCACCATTGAAAAAAGCTTTGAGACACTCATTTGTTCATTCATTTTGACACATCTCTTTAATTGGCATTTTCATGTAACATTCATCATCATTGCTTTGATTTGATGAACAGATGCAGTGCTTGGAAAGACTGGTTATTTATATATATATCTATAAAACCGAAAAGCACAGTCGGTCCGTTTGTGAAGCCTTGAGGGGGTGAGGCGGTGAGGCGGTGAAGCCATCTGAATGTCTATTAATTACGTACTATTGGATTGTACATTTCCACCTTTTAGACTGCTGCAACCCCTGAAGTTCAGGCCTTTGAAGACCTTTTAAGTCCCCCAAGATCCTTAAGACACCCAAGACCCAAAATACCCCGAAGACCCAAAAGATTACGAAGACCCCAAATACCCTGAAATCCTGTAAAACCCTTTAGACACATTAAACTGCAAGATTGTGAAGACCCCCAAGACCCTGAAGACCACTTTTTTTTCTTCTTCTTTTTTGTATACAAGATCGAGGCTCGTGAAAGAGCTAACATTAATCACACAAAAAGTCAAACCGACACATAAAACACAAAATAAGGGGAGCGGTAGACGAGATGGGGAGAGGTGGATGGACACAAACACAACGTGGGAGAGGTATAAAACACTGCAAGGACACTGCAAGGACCTCCAGGAAAGACGTTGGAATTTGAAAAACGTGTATCTGGGGTGAATTAGCAGGGGTAGAAAAGATCAAGGTTTTGGATGGGGGAAGATAAGAGATAGTGGTGAACAGCTGTTTTAAAGACTTGTAAGGAGGAGTGGGATTGAAGGGAGTGTTGGAGTTTGTTCCAGAGGCGGGAGAAAAGAGGAATGAAAGAGTGAAGGTGAGAAGAGAGCCTAGATTTTGGCAGTTTAACCATAAGAGGGTTGCTGGCAGATCTTGTGCGACCTGTAGGAATATTTGGGGGACAGAGCACAGAGAGAGCTGGGGGAGCAAGGCCGGAGAGGAGTCGGTAGAAGACAGACCACCAACCTGCCTGCGGTGAGTGAGTGAAAGGCCCTCGGAGTTAGCTTCATCGCAGGAGATTCCAATGATTCTGAAAGCTTTGGTTTCAACAGCGTGCAGCCGAGCTAGGTGTGAGGCAGGAGCACCGGCCCAGAGGGGGCAACAGTATTCCATTGAGCTGCAGATGAAAGCCTTGTATGTGGTGAGGAGCTCAGGTGTGCCAAGGAAGGACTTTGCACGACGGAGGATGCCCAGTCGGTGACTGGCTTTGGAGGCCAGCTTGGAAATGTTGTTTTCCCAAGAAAGATCATGGCAGACAGTGAGACCCAAAAGCTTGAGCGACAGAACTTCTTGGAGAGGATTGTTGAGAAAGTAGATGGGAGGGTTTTCCAGTTGGTCTTTTCGGAGCGACATAGTAAGAGTGTGAGATTTGTCAGGATTGAAAGGCATGTTCCACTTGTTTGACCAGTCTGTGATTTTGTCCAGGTCTGCAGAGAGTGAGGAGGCTGCAGACTGCCGATCTGAGGGATGAGGAATGGAGCGACAGAGAGTGGAGTCATGAGCAAAGAGATAGAGAGGATTTTCCAGACAGTCAGAGGGATGATTGATGAAGACCAGAAAAAGCACAGGGCCCAGAACACACTACCTTGGGGAACTCCAGCCAGAACAGGAAGGGGAGATGAGAGAAATCCATTCAGGGCCACACGTTGACTATGACCAGAGAGGAAGTCCACAAGCCATGCGTGGAGATTTCCATGGATACCATAGGAGGAGAGTTTGGTGAGCAGAGCTGGGTGCCAGACCGTATCGAAGGGACGTGATATGTCAAGGGAGACAGCTCTGATTTCCTGTTTGGCATTGAGGACCTCCATCCATTGTTGAGACAGCAGAAGCAACATGTCCAGAGTAGAATGACCTGGTCTGAATCCAAATTGATGATCGGAGATCAAGCCATTTTTTTGTATACTGAATCGAGGCTCGTGAAAGAGCTACAGGAAGGGGAGAAGCTACAGGAAGGGGAGAAGCTACAGGAAGCCATTGGAGAAGAGGAAGGATTTGATATCCGAAGCAATGATGGATTCCATGACTTTGCTGATAATTGGGAGCAGGCTGATTGGTCTGTAGTTGCAAGGATCTGTTTTTGCGCCTTTTTGTGTGAAGCGGTAATGTTTGCTGATTTCCAAGATGCTGGCAGATGACCTTGAGCAAGAGAGAGGGTGAAAATAACAGAGAGAGGGTGAGATAGAGCGGCAGAGCAGGATTTTAGGACCCGTGGGCTGATGCCGTCTCGTCCAGTTGCAGAAACAGAGGCTCGGTTTGACAAAAACATCTCCACCTTGTCAGGAGAGAAGGACACAGAGCCCAGGAGCAGTTGGGTTCGACTTGGTAAGGTGGGAACAGAGAGAGATGGGTTTGGGACACAAGATTTTGAAGCAAACACAGAGTTGAGGCATTCGGCTTTGTCACGTGCGGTGTCAACTGTGTAGCCATTTGAGGTAAGGGAGGGGATGGAGGGGGAACAAAGACCAGAAATGGATTAGACCAGACACCACCAGGATTTGGAGGAAGGAGACAGGTTTGAGAGTTCATTCTTGAGTGTTGAGAGATAGAGCTTCCTGGCACTCCTGAGGGTCGACACACACTTGTTCTGAGCTTGGTGGAAGGAACTGAGATTGCCTTCAGTTGGATTTGCCTTCCAAGAGGCAAAGGCAAGTTGTTTCAGGGCAACTGCCTCACCACAAGATTCAGTGTACCATGGACGGGAGGAAGGGTAATACAACTGAAGACGAGATGCGATAGATCTGTGCATGAGAGAGCAGTTTGCTTTGGAAGAATTCCCAGGAAGAATTGATGTCAGAGGCAGTAGAGATGGGAGACCAGTCCAGATGATTGATGGCTGCTTGCAGACCGTGCCAGTCAGCCTGAGTGAAATGCCAGACTCTTCGGCACTGAGGAGGCTCTCTGAAAATAGCCAGAGATGTCCACTTTAACAAGCACATGATCAGAAGAACCGATTGGAACAGAAGAAGAGCAGCAGACATTTGCAGGGAAGTTTATCATAACCAAGTCTAGAAGAGAAGATACTCCATTGGCTGAGATCCGGGTCGGGAAATTGACAGAATGTGTCAGTCCCAATGAGTCGCAGAAGTCCTTTGCTGAGGTGCCATGGCTGGTGAGAGAGGAACCCACACCCAGCCAGCTGGCATGATGACAGTTGGTCGCCACATATGAGGAAGAGAGATTTTGGATGAGCTGATAGAAGTTGGTCCATGTTGTCAGACAGCGAAATGTAAATGGAGTCATGACTGTTTGGAGGACGGTACAGAACACATATGAACAAAAGGTGGGAGCGGAGAGGAAGCCGTAGCCAGAGGTACTCCTGGGGGTGGGGTGGAGAGAGGGCAGTGCAAGGAGAGTGAGGAAGAGTTTTTGATGACGTTAGCAACCCCACCACCAGGACGAGGCTCAGGTCTATCATACCGGAGGAGGGAGTAACCAGGAAGAGATATTAAGGAATCAGAGACATCTTGAAGGAGTAAAGTTTCTGTTAAGCAGATCAAGTCTGGATTGTCAGAATCAACCTTAATGGAGAGATCAATCAGGTTTGAGCAAAGGCCCTGGATGTTTGAGGTCCATCCCGTTAATGAGAGAGGGGGAGCATCGGGTGCAGGACAGAGGAGGGGAGGGGTAGGGTCAGATGAAGGATGAGAGGGGGAGGTAGGGAGAGCAGTTGATAGTGTCAGAGATTACAGAAGAGTTACAAGAAAGGGAAGGGAAGGGTGAGGAGGACGAAAGGTTTGATGGTGATGGGATGAAGCACAGTGAGGGGATGTTTGAGCGGGGGGGGGGGGGGGGTGGCAGCGGCAGCGGAAAGTAGAAAGTTGGGGGTGGTGGAGGTATGAGATAGAAGGGAGATTAAGTGGGGAGGAGGCATCTTTGAGGAGGAGGAGGGAGGATGGGGTAGAATTGGAGAGGGATGGTAGGGGGTGGAGATCTGAAGGGGTGGGGTTGGGTGGGAGTTTTGAAGGGGAGGGGGAAGTTCAGGGGGGGGCAAGGGGGGAGTTTAGGAGGGGAGGGGCAAGGGGGGAGTTTAGAAAGTGGATGATTAATGAAAGACGAACATTTATAACAAATTGGGTTTATTGTGATTTTCAAGTTGGCGATCTGTTTAAGAATGATAGAGGAGGGGTGGAATGAATGAATTTAGAGCATGTAGTGAGGAAGAATTATAAGAGATTGAATTTTTTTTTGAAGTGGAATGAGTTGAAGAGGAAATTGAAAAGAGCCTTTTAAATCGGAAGAAAAACAGCGTGTTGTAATATACCACTGAATAAAACACTGTAGGGGAAAGTTTAAACATATTTAAACAGAACCGTGAAGAACAATCTTATATTCACAAAAATACCAATGGGGAGAGGGCCTAGACTAGAGGGACAACCACGAATCACGTGAACAGGGCAAAAGGTGGAAGGCAAGGAGATAATGGGGGCGGGGCGAGGAAGCGCACGATGAGACAACAGCACACGTGGAGAAAGGGAAATAAATGTGTTTTGTTTGTTTTTGGGGGAGCTGGGGGGGGGGGTGGGGTTAAAACGTTAGACAAAGAGTAGATGTTCGGGGGAGAAGGGAAAAATCTAAGAACCAAGCAAAAACAGCGAAGGAAGGAACTTAAGTGAACAAACTTCGACGGGGGAAGCCTCAGGCTACAAGGCTACAAGGCCGCACACGCAGGGCAAACAGAAGCGATTAATTTATTACGAGTTACAGGAGATTCAAACCAAAACGAACTAGAAACAAACGATAACACAAAGACGATAAAATAATGAGTGGAAATTTGACCAACACACAAATGGAAAAATAACAACTTTGAATGCCAGGAGAGAACAAAGTCGAGAGAACAAAGTCGAACAAAGTAGAGAACAAAAGTCGCCTCCTCGATCGCGAAACCTGGATGGAGGGGCGCAACAAATCACGTGAAGTGATGACCTTTAAGACCTTTTAGACACTTACGACGCTTTCAATACTTTAGACACCTTTTAATCCCTTCACCCTTCTGACGTTTTATACCCTTTAGACCAGGGGCGGGCAACCTTTTCAGAGTGAGGGCCAGATGAGACTTTTGGAAGGAGATCGCGGGCCGGAGTGAAAAACGAAATCTCAGAATTACTATATTTTGTTTACATGAATAGATTGTACAAAAATTGCATTGAACACTCTACAAATCAATGAGACTGCTGGTGCTGTTTGCCATGAAGAAGTATTTCCATGTCTGGCTCGATGGTTGAGGTAGACAACAGAAGAATGTCATTGAGGTGGCGGTCCGAGAGTTGGGAGCGAAGGTGAGACTTCGTGTACTTCATTTTCGAGAAGAGCTGTTCACAGCAGTAGGTGCTGCCGAACATGGCCACAATGCGTTGGACATGGGCAATGTATTTTTGAAAATTGTTAGAAGGGAGAACGGTGTCGCGGAAGAAGGACAATGGAGAAGAGGTGCGGAACTTCGCCTTCATTTCATCGTTGCACTGCAGCTCCACCAACTCCATCTGTAAGGAGGCAGGGGCGTCTTCCACGGGGAAGTCAAAGGGAGCAGTGAAAAGCTTGAAGTCCGCAGCCAGCACCCTGACTCCTGCAAAACGGGAAGCAAATTCCTCACGTAGAGAGTTGACGACACTAACGCAAGTGCCCAGGTCCACATCGTCAGGGGCACATGCAGCAAGGCGAGGAAAATGCACAAACTGACCAGAAGCCAATTGAGCCTCCCACAAGCGCAGTTTAACCTCGAAGGCAGTGATGTGCGCGTACATGTCTGTCACGAGAATGTCTTTGCCTTGCAGCTTTATGTTGAGGGTGTTCAGGTGCGCCATGATGCCATGATGTCCGTGAGCAGGGCCAGGCGAGCTAGCCACCGCGGATCAGAGAATTGATCAGCGTGGGGAAGGTTCTTCTGACGTAGAAAGGTGGCAATCTCCTGCTGTAGGTCGCACACCCGAGACAGCATGGCCCCACGACTCAGCCAGCGTACCTCACAGAAGTAGAGCAGGTCGTTGTAGTGCACGTTCACCTCGTCCATCAGTGCCTGGAACTGACTGGTTAAGGCTGCGGGAGAGGATGGAGTTGACGACCTTCACCACGACAGACATGACACCAACGAGGTTGGCAGACTTAGCGCACAGGGACTCTTGGTGGATGATGCAGTGCATCTTGTTAATGGGCTGAGTGTATCCGGCGGCTGCACAGTGACGCACTAGCAGCGAAGCGGCGCCCTTCTTCTCACCAACCATCGCCGGGGCACCGTCGGTCGTCACACACACAAGACGGGAGAGGTCCAGGGAGTGCTGATCAACACACAGAAGCACGGCGTCGCAGATGTCTTTCCCAGTGGTGGTGTCGCGCAGCGGGACAAGCTGGAGGAATTCCTCACACACTTGAAAGTCAGCGGTGACGCCACGGATGAAAACGGACAGCTGGGCCGTGTCCTTTGTGTCGGTGCTCTCATCCAGAGCGAGGGAAAAGGCGACGAAATTTGAGCTGCGTGTTTTGAGTGAGTCGTGCACGTTTTCCGACATATCCTCGATGCGGCGACGAACGGTGCGGGACGAAAGGCTCACGTTCTCAAAGGCGGAACGCTGCTCTGGACAGACGGAGTCCACTACAGCGAGGAGGCATTCCTTGATGAAGTCCCCATCCGCGAATGGCTTCATTCGGCGAGCAAGGATGCGGGAGACTTCATAACTGGCGCGCGTCACCTTTTCGGCCTCAGTATTCTGCTTGCGGAAGAGTGAAGTTTGTTTCTCCAAGTTGCCTGATAGTCTAACCATGGCGTCCTTCCTTTCGGTGGCAGACACCGACGCGAAGTTTGACGAGCGGTGCTCTGTCTCCCAGTGGCGGCGCACGTTGTACTCTTTTAGGACAGCCAAAGTCTTCAAGCATATGAGGCACTGGGCCTGTCCAAAGCGCTCGATGAAGAAGTACTTCTCCCACTCTGGGTTGAAGATCCGACGCTCGAGGTCCACTTTCCTCTTCTTAACACGCTGGGTCGCAGACATGATGAGCTGAAAAGGAAGAAAATTAGGTATATCAGCAATGAATAAATGATGTAACAGCAAGCAATCTGGGGCACAAAAAATCTCGGAAGACGAATTGTACAGATGAATGTATTTATTTTGCGCGCACGTGGCCAACGCTGAATATGACACAGTTTCACCGTAAAACTGAAATACAGGAAATGAATCAGTCTGCATACTTTTTTTTTTTAAAGAGTTCGTTTTCCTTTTAAACAAAAGTTCGTCAATTTCGTTTTCCTTTTAAACAAAAGTTCGTCAATTTCTTTTTTCTTTTACAAACAGAAAGTTCGTTATATATATTTTTTCTTTACAAATAGAAAGTTCGTTATATTTTTATTTTTACAAATAAAAAGGGAGAATAAAATTATTTAAACGCAGCAAATGAAAGATAATAACATGTTCTAACAAACAAAACAAAGCAAATTGAAAGAAAGTGAAAATTGAAATAGGTTTAGAGAACTCTGCGTCGCTTACCTCTTTGTTGCAAGTTATTTGTCCCAGACACCAACGTTTGTCGCAAGCTGACTGAATCGGAAGGACGTCCGTATCACATGCCGGCTGATTTGAAAAGACCGCCTATCAGCAAGCAGGCGGTGTCTAGGCAAGACAGTTCCCCGTGCGCATGTCTTCCGGAAGAGGACGGTGCTGAAGACAAAATGTCCCTTTCTTGAATTCAGACCGGCTAAATATAAACTCTTACATTTACAAATGATATGAGTTTTACTGGGAGGTCCGCGGGCCGGATTGCAATAATAAAGCCTAGCAGGGTGGCGGGCCGGACGCTAAGCCTTCGTGGGCCGGATGTGGCCCGCGGGCCGGGGGTTGCCCGCCCCTGCTTTAGACCTTTACACCCCTTAAGTCACATTCGACCCCTTAGACCCTTACACATTTAGACCCCTTACACCTTTCAGACCGATTAGACAGCTTGGACCCTTGACCATTTATAGCTTTACACCACTTGGACCTTTTAAGATTACAAATAAATAATATCACCAATAATAATATTACAAACAACAATTGTACAAAATAAATGTTTGTGTTATGATTGGTGTAAATCATGATAACACAGTATCTCATGTACATTGTACAGTCAGATCATTATCCTCAGAGTTAAAACAAGCCTTGCCTCTTTACCGACGCGAGCCAATCCACGCTAGTGTACTGTATAAATTTAAACCACTCTATCATCTTGTCAGACTATTTGGCTGCCAACGTGTGTGCACTTGATTGAGGATTTTTACATTTATGGGTTTGTACATTTGTGCATGCACACAAGTTATTTTGTCTTCACTCTGAGACAGAAAAGTGCTTACGCATGTGTGTACAGGGGGAATGCAAAGGTTGAAGTAACTGTTCCAGTCCTGGATTTACTGAAGGCAGGAGCATGGTGCACAGACCCAGTTGCTTCAAACATTTATAAATCTTATTTTATTATCTTCGGCCTTTTAGAATTTATATCACTTATTCTATTGTTGAGAACCGGCCACAAGTTACAGACATATTTTCATATTTTTGCAAATAACTTGATAACCCTTGTACATTTCTTTGGTTGGTAGTCAACCGGTGAGATACACTACTACTGTCAGCCATGTTTAGTCAGCCGATGTGGGGGTGAAAGGGGGCACGGAGGGAAATAAAGAAAAACAGAAAAACATTGACGTCAGAACATAAGACTGATAAAATTATCTTAAATTCTCAATTTTATCATTTGCTTTTTGAATTAACCTGCAGTGGATTCGCAGGATACTTTAGGCCTTAGAGGTATGTGCACTCTCCTTTGAGTTGCTTAAACGGTTAGAATCCTGACCCAGCTCTAAACTGTCACCCTGGTGATTTGAATGCAGGGAGATGCAAATTATATGTGAGCCGTACCTCGGAAGGATGTTGAGCCAGAGGACCCGTCTCTGTCAGGACTGGTTGTCGGTGGACGTTAAAGATCCCACGGTGTCTTTCATGAAGAATCAGCGAGTTATCGCCGGTACCCTGATAAACTTCACTTTCATCCGAATGTCGGGCCTGGTTCATGAAAGCTAGTTCATGAAAGACTTGCGCGAAATCGTTTCTGGGATTGATCCGACATGAGTGTGGGAAAAATTGGGGCCGTTAACAAAAGTAGTACTAGTAGTAGTTTTGAATCACCCTGTACATACTTTTTCCAAGTTTATTTTTGTCCTGCGGTCAATGAAGTAGTTTACAGTTCCAATTTAGTGTATAGTATTTTATGGGGCCTTTGTGGTACAATCTCATTGTTGCAAAGGTAGTTTGGTTTGTGGATGGGAAATACTTTTAGTAGCCCAACATTTGTTGTTGTTTGATAGGTGGCAAACACTTGCCTGCACTTTCCTTTCATTCCAGAGTATCTTATTGTCAGTGTATCATTTCAAGAGGTGTTTTAAGGAGATTGGTGTAGATGTTTCTGTTGAATTTATTTATTCACATCCTGGGTTCACCATACATAATCAGTATGTTAATGTGATACGAGGAAAAGGACGTGCAATGTTTCCATTTCATCATGCTGTGTGAACATTGTGAGAATGCTCCACTGATCCCAGAGTCGGTGTGGATGCTTTGGCTTGGCATGTTAGTCTCCACATTTGAGATAAAGGTTAATGCTCAATATGCATTTTTCCCGGTGTTTTCCCCGGTTTAGAATAGGTACACCTTTTCCATGCGTGTCATAAGAGGCGACTAAAAGGGTTGGCGTCAGGAAGGGCATCCGGCCATAAAACATTGCCTCAAAAAGGAAACCATGACAATTCCAATTACATGTGGGCAGGGTTACAATTTCATGTGGACAATTGCAGCCCAAAGTACCCCGTGGGGGTCCTCACCCTCTCTAGTCAAAAATCAAGGTGGGGAACCCGATCGAAGCAAGGGTGGAAATCACTCCATTTATGACGACGAAACGTCTGATGCCCGATGTGGAGATCTGTTTCTGAGGTTTGGGACATGGAATGTAGGGACAATGACGGAGATCAGGAGAAGTGGTGGAAGTATTGGTCAGAAGAAGAGTGGACATATGGTTGTGTGCAGGAGACGAGATGGAAGGGAAGTGGTGTGGGAATGGTGAAGGGTAGGCAGGGACAGAAATACAAGTTTGTGTGGCAAGGTGCCCGGAAGGCGTGCATGGTGTTGGTGTCCTGTTTTCTGAGGAGTTTGCAGACGGTGTGGTGAGTGACTAGAGTGAGTGAAAGGTTGATGATTGTGAAAATGATGATTGGAAAGTTCTTGGTGAACGTCTTCTCGGGATATGCTCTGCAGGTCGGTCGGAACGATGAAGAGAAGGACAAGTTCTGGTGTGCGATAGAGAAGCTGATGGAAAACGTGAAAGATGAGGAAGTTGTTGTGGGAGGAGAAGACCTAAATGGACATGTGGGAAGGAGTATAGACGGTTTTGAGGGAGTTCTTGGGGGTTACGGATATGGTGTGAGGAATGGAGAAGGTGAAAGGATTTTGGAGTTTGCTGATGGAGCTGATTTGTTGATTTGTAATACTCAGTTCTAGAAAGCGGATAATAAGCTTGTTACATACACGTCAGGTGGGTCAACGACAACCGTTGACTACCTGATGGTGCGTAGGCAAGAAAGGGGGCACCTCCGGGACACAAAGGTGATCCCGGGGAGGAGGCTGTTTCACAGCATCAGTTGGTTGTCTGCGACATAAGGGTGAAAGGTGCGAGGAGAGCTCGGCGGGTGAAGTACCAACCGAGAATGAAGGTGTGGAGGTGGAAAGAGGTGATGGTGAGGGAGGCATTAAAAGAGAGGCTGGTGATGGAGGCATTAAAAGAGAGGCTGAGTATGGTGGAGGATTATGTGGTTGAGCTTGAAAGTGGTTGGATGTCAATGAAAGATAGTTTGTTGGGAGCCGTTGGTGAGGTATGTGGATGGACAAAAGGACCACCGAGGTACAAGGAAACATGGTGGTGGGATGATAAAGTTGGAAAGAGGATTGACAAGAAGAGGAAGAAGTTCAAGGAGTGGCAGAAGGCGAAGGGTACGGGGGCAGAAAAGGCAGAGCATGAAAGTTATAAGGCAGCCAGGAAGGCTGCAAGGAAAGAGGTAGCAAAGGCGCAGGAGGCATGTAGGAAAATGTTTGCAGAACACTTGGATTTGGAAGAGGGTCAGAGAGCGGTATTCAGGATTGCAAAGCAGATTGCGAAAGAGAGGTGCGATGTGATGTGGGTGAGTTGCTTGAAGGATGAAGTGGGACAATCGTTGTGGACTCAGATGGAATTGAAGGAAGATGGAGGAGATACAGTCACGTGAAAAAGTAAGTACACCCCATGTAAAGTTTTGACTTTTTCAACATATTTCAACATTCAGCTATTTGATCTTCATTTCAACAATATTGATAGATAAAGGTGATATAATATGACAAATATCATGAAACATTTACATTTTGTAGTCCATTGTATAATTGAAATAAACATAAATGCAAATTTCGCATGTGGAAAAAAATAAGTACACCCTTGACTCTAATATGTGGTATTGCCCCCTTTGGCAGAAACAACCTCAAGTAGGCATTTCTTATAATTGTCGACCAGTCTCTGACATCGACTGGGAGAAATTTTTGCCCACTCCTCCATGCAGAATTCTTTCAGCTGTGCAATGTTTGAAGGGTTTCTTGCATGCACAGCTCGTTTCCAATCCCCCCACAAAATCTTGATGGGATTTAGATCCGGGCTTTGACTTGGCCATTCCAGAACCCTCCATTTCTTTCTTTTCAGCCATTCCTTGGTGGATTTATTGGTATGTTTAGGGTCATTGTCATGTTGCAAGGTCCACCTTCGGTTGAGCTTCAACTTCCCGACAGATGGCCTCACATTATCCTCAAGCACCCTCTGGTACAATGAAGAATTCTTAATGGATTCTATGGTGGTGAGCTGCCCAGGCCCTGATGCAGCAAAGCTGCCCCAAACCATAATATTTCCACCACCATGCTTTACAGTTGGGATCAGGTTCTTGTGGTCAAATGCTGTCTTTGGTTTTCGCCAAACATGTCTTCTGGTACTGTGGCCAGATAGCTCTACCTTTGACTCATCTGTCCAGAGCACATTGTTCCAGAAGTGCTGGTCTTTGCCTAGGTGTTCATTGGCAAACTTTAGTCTTGCCCTGATGTTCTTTCTGGACAGCAAAGGTTTCCTCCTGGCACACCTCCCATGTAAATCAAATTTGTGCAGCCTCTTTCTCATGGTAGACTCGTGCACTTTGACATCAACAGTGGCAAGAGCTACCTGTAGGTCCCGTGATGACATTCTGGGGTTCTTCGAGACTTCTTTCAGCATCTTGCGGTCTGCTCTCGGGCTGAACTTGCTGGGGAGGCCTGGCCTGAACAAGTTGGCAGTTGTTTGGAATCTTCTCCACTTGTAGATGATCTCCCGGACAGTCGAATGATTGATTTCAAATTGTTTGGAGATCTTTTTAAATCCCTTCCCAGACTCGTAGGCATCTATAACCTTCTTTCTGAAGGCCTCGGAGAGCTCTTTTGATCTCGGCATGGTGACGCCTCACACTTCAACAACAAAGAGTAAACCAAACTAAATGTCTGAGGTTTAAATAAGACAGGTTCCTCCACGATCCTCTCCAACGATGTTCTAATCATTTGCACCTGAGCTGGTGCACCCGATTCTAATTTTAGGTATTTGAAGTAGTGATAAATGTAGGGGTGTACTTACTTTTTCCACATGCGAAATTTGCATTTATGTTTATTCAAATTATACAATGGACTACAAAATGTAAATGTTTCATGATATTTGATATATTATATCACTTTTATCTATCAATATTGTTGATATGAAGATCAAATAGCTGTATGTTGAAATATGTTGAAAAATTCCAAAACTTTACATGGGGTGTACTTACTTTTTCACGTGACTGTATATACTTAACTAGAAGATGAAATGTAGTCATGCCACAGCGTGGATGAATCATTAATCAAGTAATAATAGACATGCAACAGTTTATCGTAGCTTCTTTTTATTACTCTCTAAGAACTTTAGACTCTCTAAGTACTTACTTTTTCACGTGACTGTATATGGAAATGCTGTTGAATGCAGAGAATGAATGGGATGGCAACACAGAGAGTAACCCAGTTTTAGGACCGGCAGAGAAATAACTGAGCAGGAAGTTGAGGAAGCGATGAAAGTAATGAAGAGTTGTAAAGTGGGAGGGCCGACTGGAGTTGTGGGAGATATGTTGAAGGCAGTGGGAATTTGGGGTGATAAGAGAATGACAGAGATCTGTAATCTGGTGGTGAAAGAAGGCCGCATTCCTGTGGATTGGGAACTGAGTACCCTCATCCCTCTATACAAGGGGAAAGGTGACCCTCGGGGCTGTGGCCCGTATGGAGCGATAGTTACTAGAGCATGGAATGAAGGTATTGGAAAGGGTGTTGGAGAAGAGTGTAAGGAAGAAAGTGAAGATAGACGAAATGCAGTTTGGATTTATGCCAGGAAGTGGAACGACAAACGCGCTTCTTTTTTATAAGGCAGTTGCAGGAGAAGTACATGGAGAAGAGGAAGAAGTTGATTCTTGGGTTTGCTGATCTGGAGAAAGCATTCGATAGGGTTCCACGTGAAGTAGTGACATGGGCATTGAGGAAGTCAGGAGTGGAGGAATAGTTGATCAGAGTAGTGATGACAATGTACGAGAGAGCGCGCACAGCTGTAAGGATGAAGGACGGGAACAGTGGTGAGTTTGAGGTGAAGGTGGGGGTGCATCAAGGCCACTACATCAGGGCCACCACATCAGGGCCACTACCAAGTCCACTACTATTTGTAGCTGTGATGGAGGTGCTGGCTTGGAATGTAAAGGAGGGTTTACCGTGGGAGTTGTATGCAGATAATCTGGTTTTTATTGTGGAAAGTATGGATGGAATGAAGGAGAAGATGAACAAGTGGAAGGAATGCATGGAGACAAAAGGTCTGAAGGTGAATATCGGAAAGACGAAGGTGATGGCAAGTGGTAAAGCATGTGGCGAGGTGGAAAGAACTGGGAAGTGGCCATGTGCTGTGTACAGGAAGGGTGTCGAAGTGAACTTCATTCAATGTACGCTGAGTGGGTTAATCAAAAATGTAGTGGTCTGAGATGGAAATTAACCAGTGTGGCGGCTACATTCAAGTGTAAGGTTTGCACAGAGGGAGCTGCAGATGGAGGAAATGTTGAGTTTTATCTTGGAGACGGCGTGAAGCTGGAAGGTGTGAAAACATTTTGCTACCTCGGAGACGCTGAATGGAGAAGGTGGATCAGACTCGGCAACGGTTGCTGTAATGAGATGTGCATGGAAGAAGTTTCGGGAGCTGAGTGGCATGCTGACGAGGATAGGAGTGTCGTTGAAGCTGAAGGGAAAGGTGTATGCTGCATGTGTGAGAAGTGTTATGATTTATGGGAGCGAGACATGGGTAATGAAAGTAGAGAAGCAACGAAGGCTGGAAAGGGTGGAAATGAGAATGGTTCGGTGGATGTGCAGAGTATCGTTGAGAGAGAGGAAGACAAATGATGAATTGCGAAAGATGATGGGAATAGAGCCTGTGATTGATGCTGTGAAGAGGAACAGGTTGAGATGGTTTGGTCATGTGTTGAGGAAGGATGAAAGTGACTGGTTGAGAAGAGTGATGGAAATGAATGTAGAAGGAAGTAGAGGACGGGGAAGACCGAGAAAGACTTGGCTAAAGGTGGTGGAAGAAGAAATGCGGGCAAGGGTGTTAACAAGGGGAGATGTAGAAAATAGGGCCAAATGGAGAAGATTGTCATGGGGCCCGCAAGGCTAACCCCCGCTCTCGCAGGGAAAATGGCCTTAAAATGCCTGTTGTTGTGTTGTGTTGTGCTCAATATGTATTTTCTATTGCATCGTGAAGGCTTTAGAATGAATACCTATCTGGGATTCTTAAGCTGTGTTCCCATGTGTTCTCAAGCTCTTTAATAATTCCCTTAATTTTGTTCCATAGGAAGATTATGGTGTTCACAGAAACCCCCCCCCATTTTGTGCAGGTAGCGGACTAGTTGACATCATGAGATAGCTGGCTATCATGTGATTACTGTTGTCATAGCAATTGCCGCAGACAGTGCCTTCAGATAGCGAATTGCACCGGCCCAAACGCTTGCACCACGTTCACACAACGTTCGCAGAGATTTAATTCTTGCTCCTAATCCACAGTCCCAGACAGATTAAATTGTCAATGGCTTTGACGTACAAATCTCTGTCTACACACAACTCGTCCCTTGAAACTGGATTCACTCTATACTAACCATTGCGCGAACTCTCTGAAGTCCCCATAACTCTGCATGTGTTTTTGCATTCTCTTCTTTTTCACATTCATTGGCACAACGTTTCGCATCGTGGAATGTTATTCATGCGTATTACGCTTCCATCTATCAATTGTACATTTGCTCGTGTGTCACAAATTGATTTGAAGTCTACTTTCCTTTTGCCAGTGGCAAAAGTAAATCTTGCAACTAATGCTGCTTGTTATGCTTTTTATACTTTTTGTTGGTACATCGATCGTTAATTTCGGCGTCCGGTTTCTTTTTTTGGATTCCTCTCATTCAGGAGCACCCTGGCTAATGTGCTGCAATTATCTCTGCTTTTTCTTTTTTTGTAAATCCCTTCTCCATAAACAAAGGTTGGTTTCAAGGGCTGGAATTTATTTGATCCAAAACTACAGATTATATCTCTGTGGTGTGGAGGGAGAATGCATGTCATGATTATTTGAAGTTGTGGGCTTCGCCCGTTCATTCCCCAAGGGATGGGAGAGGCTATTGTGGTCGGTCTGGTGTCAGTCAGTCAGTGAGTGTGTGATTGGAGAGTCTGAATGCAGATCATCAACTTTATAAAAGATCATTCATATACTCAGATCCCGGTGTGTACCCTGGTTTAGAATAGGTACACTGTATCCCTGCGCATCGTAAGAGGCGACCAAGGGTTGGCGCCAGGAAGGGCATCCGGCCATAAAAACATTGCCTCAAACAGGGAACCATGATTGTCATGGGGCCCGCAAGGCTAACCCCCGCTCTAGCGGGGAAAATGGCCTTAAAACGATCATTCATTCATATTCATTCATATACTCAGATCTACTCTAATCTATATATTCCAGCAAGGCTTCACATTGTAAAATGCTCGGTCAAGTTTGCGGATTTTCATCTGTAATAGAGTTTATCTCTGTAGCTCAGTTTGCCTAAACGCCATTTTTTTTCCTTAATTTTTCTATCGTGCAAAATTGTTGCCCATCTTCTCACCAACCAGTCTAAGTTTCGCTCATTTTTCACAAAATCTTGAAGTGTGATTCCTTTTGTCATGAACTGCTGCAATGAAGGTTCAATGTGATCTTGAGTGTTAAGGTTGATTAAATATCTTGGCAAACTGAAAACTTTACTGCTACAGGTTTGTCAGGTAGAGCTTGTTTATGACTACAGTGCTTTAGCAGCTGCTGGATGTTGTTTTTATACCTTCGTAGCCGAAGGCCGGAGGCGTTATGTTTTCGGGTTTGTCTGGCTGTTATCGTTGTTTTTGTTACCACGATAACTTGTGAACCACTGAAGGGATTCCAACGAAGCTTGGTACAAGTATAGACTTTGGAAAAAAGGATGAACGGATTTAATTTTGGGTTCAAAGGTCATATTTCCTTTATTGCAAATCATTTTTCAGACCATAACTCGAATTGGAAGTATCTGATGTTTTCTCTTTTGATTTTCTCTTTTGATTTTCTCTTTCATGTTCTCCCTCATGTGACCTTCATTTTTCATATCACTATTAATTGAGATCAAATGTGACCGTGGATTCACATCTAACCCCAGCAGAGGTATTACCCATTGACGCATTTGCGTCAAATTCTGTTTTCTCTATGGTTTTGTTTTTCGGTATGATGGGGTTGACAGTGTGTGAGCCTACTTTCACTTAGATGTTGTGTGTTGTCCTCTACACTCCTCCAACTACCCCCCGCCCCTCCCACCTCATCCTCCTCTTACTCACACACCATCCTCCTCTTCCAGCACAGTGCAATTATAAGGTAAATGGTTGGGCCTAGCTTGGTATAATAGACGATTAAATGAATGGGATATGGAAAAAGCCAAAGCATGATGGGCCAAATGGCCTCCTTCTATGTCAAGTTTCTTTGTCATTGTCACAGGTCTACCTGTCTAATTTATTCTTCTTTTCTTTTGCATTTCTACAGGTGATTTCAATTCACAGTTGAGTTATTCTCTCATTTACTGAGATATCAGGACACTTCAACTACAGTTGTAGCCACTAACTTTGATTTCATTTGACTGGGTTTGCAGGAAAAATGATTGCTGAAAACGCTGGTGGTTGATTGCCTATTTGATGGTAAGGATTTCATCTTTATCTGGTTACCCCACGCACACGAAGCGAAAAGCAGGGTTAATCAATTGGTACAGTTTGTCTGTCTGTCTGTCTCTACAAACGTCAGTTTATGATTGAGGAACAATTTAATTGTAATTGAATGTTGTATTTTGAACACTAATCGGAAAACGAACCTGTAGTTTAGCAGTAGGTTGGCTCTGAATTAGTCCCGATCGCACAGGAGCAGAGAGGAGCGAGATAATTGTTTTACTCTGTCGAGCAGTGAAACAAAATTTAAAATCATTCCAAACAGGAAACTGACTGTTTTTAAGGATGTCATAAAAAATCACAAACAGCAAGCACAAATAACTAATATAACATGTTTAATAAGGTGGTGTAAAAGATGCTGCACCAATGGCGGTTAACTTCTGCATTTAATATTTTTCTACGACTTCTAAAATCTTTCTTTATTTCAATTGAATTATACACGTGATCACTGTAAATCACAAATCGCCCAATTGGCACTTTCAAAAACCTTTCGATCAGCAGTACTTTGGACAAAATATTATGGCATTTTATCTCGACCAATCAAATTTGCTGCTCGCAGACTGCGACCATGTCCTTTTCCTCCCCAAGACCGCGTGGGTTAAAGTGTTCTATGAAGTCTCTAGTTATGAATGTGCTGGCACACGATTAAATAAGAATGGGACTTCATATGCAGGATTATTTACTTGCGATCGCCAACATTTGTACTAATTGCATGATACCAGTTGATTGCACTGAGTTTTGATCTTCATGACATTCCTGAGCTATGTTTATAGATCCGTTTCTCGCCATCATGTTCAAAGCCGTGCGCGTCGTCACAGGCACCGTTATATAAAACAGTTGTATTTGTTGGCAGTGCGGAAAAGTAGAACAGAGATGTTTAGAGAGTTGAAAAAGGGAGATAAATTGTGTGATGCACAGAAAATGGCAGAGAAGGTCACCCACAAGGTTAAATAGAATTGCATGACCAGGGGAAATGTGATTCCCCTTTATTCGTTGTTGTTGAGAATTGGCAGGATAGTTTGGTTGATCACGTGCTCGTCCCCAGAGCTGTCTGGTATTTTCAATTCAATCCTCATGAAATTATCTGATGAAAACTGCTGCCTGCCGCAGTGTCTACGAGAGGGGCATTGCATTGTGCTGTTACGCGTCGGAAGGGACATTATTATTATTATTTGGTTTTCCTTTTTTTGCATTTTTGTATGTCAAATATATATTTTAAAATTAGATATGGCTGCTTGCCCTAAAGCCTTTGGGGCCACTCGAGATGGGGTCTACACAAAGGAAAGTATAGATATTATAGAGAAAGGACGAATCTATTGACATTCTTCTTGAATTGAGGTCGGTTGGGATAGAGGGGAAAGCAGGATGAAGGTAAACTGTTCCAGAGTGATGCCGTGTGAGGGGGGAAAAACCTAGAATACCTCATAGTCTTACTCCTTGGGACAGATACAGTGTATGGATGGGAAGAAACTGCCAAACGTGTGGAGCGACAAAGTATGCTCAGGTAGAGATGACTGCTTACTGGCTCCAGGTTATGTCAAAATGCCCACACGTAGGATCGGTGACCTTGCCCCAATTCGGTGTCTTCCTCGTTTTTGATTACCTCAATGACGAATTCCTATGAACAGTCGACCTCTAATGGCGACATCAAAGCTGAAACTGAGGTTGCAGTGTGAGCCGATGCTCATTAAAAAAAAAAAAAATCGGAATCGGAATCTCAAACAAGTAGTTCCATTAATGTTTTCCCACAAGTATGTGTTTCGGTAATATTATGCAGCCACAACGTGGCTGTCGATTGGCATAATTATTAAGAAGCTGGATGACCGTTACTTTTGGTGTATATTGTACTTTAATGTCCTGCACTCAAATACAGGACTGTATGTGCAAGAGCCCTCAGTGGAAATGTCGAATTTCCTGCTTTTTCAGCTTGTCCTTCCTACGGTAGCTGGATGCAAAGCAGTTTCGGTGGGAGGTTTCATATTAACGCAGGCATTGTGAAAGTGGGCAAGCTTGAGCACTTGGACTTTCGTTTCATGAAGAAGTACAAATGGACTAAGGGCAGACAGAATTTTATCGATAATGATACAAGTTTTGGGTGGAAGTTTAATCTATCTCAATTAATTGGAAGAAGCAATCAATAATAAAACTTCACTAAGCCTGTATAATGGAGCATTGTTTTGTGTTATATTACAATATCCTCTGTTGACATGACTAAATTGTCACAAATGATGAGCATTGTGGTGATGACTATTTCTGTCAAATTGTACATTGAACGTGATTGTGATTATTTAATTTGTATATATGAATGGTAGTGATCTGCTTGTTTCAAGAGGCAACAAACCACAGACATGAGTGGTGCGATCGAGTCAAGCTCGGCTGAAGGCCGGAAAAGAAAATCCTCCCCCTCAACGGAAATTCAAGGCCCCAGGTGAGAGCATAACCATGGCAAACAGACACTTTTCTCTGAAATTGTAGTTTTCACGCCAGGATAATAATATAATATGAGTTCCTTTCAATGCAGGAGGGAGGCCATTAGGCCCATCAATCCTGCCTATGTAATGCTTGCCAACTTACAGTTGTTTGTCCATGCTCTATCGTTTTAAAAGAAATGCACTAAGCAAGTAAGCACCACATACCATTCTTAGTCTTTGGTATTACTTGGCCGGGGTCTGAACTGTCGACCTTCCTGACTCAGAGCGGACACTCAAACCATTACGCCACTGAGTTTGCATGAAAGCACCTCTGAAAATTATTACTTTGGGATTTGATAGCGTAGTGTACTGACAATTGATTAGAGATCTTTGGAAAACATTTTGCTAATAAGTACAACCAGGACAGTTTATGGGAAGCTTCTTGATAAATCGAAGCGGTTAACATGGCAATGAGGAGGCACCGAGCATGGTAAAACAGCGCAACTCTGCCTTTCAATGCTCTTTCGTATTTGAAAGGAAACGTGAGGGGCACATGAGTGCTTATTGTCCCCCGTCGCACCGCGGAGCGAAAGGGGGACTATGGTTTTCCCCTCTGTCCGTCCGTCCATGCGTGCGTGTGTAAGCGAAGGACCACATTCGAATTTGGTGTGGGTGCAACCCACGTCAAAATCCAAGATGGCCACCGCCATGTATGTCTGATGCCATGTATGTCTGAACCTTGTGAGCGGAATATCTTGAAAAATAAGCGAAGTACCAACTTCTAATCTGGTGTGTGGGTGTATCTAGGCATAAGGAAGTACTCTATTGAAAATTGGGTCGCCACGTCAAAATCCAAGATGGCCACCGCCATGTATGTCTGAACCTTGAGTGGAATATCTTCAAAAATAAGCGAAGTACCAACTTCTAATCTGGTGTGTGGGTGTATCTAGGCATAAGGAAGAACGCTATTGAAAATTGGGTCGCCACATCAAAATCTAAGATGACTGCCACCATATACAGATAGTTCCCGACCTACGACGTATGCGACTTATGACCCGGACGTACGACGACGGAAACGACGGGCGGGAAAACAATTAAAATACGTTAAAAACAAACGAAAAGGAAAGAAGAAGCGAGTGAGAAAGCATGGTGGTGAGAGACGCTATGACGTCACCGCTCTTCAGGCAGCTTCTCCCACACGAGGCAGCATCTCAGTTATTAGCTCTTTGTGTTTCACACTGGCAACATCCCTTACACTCCGTAACTCAGCCAAACCAACGATTACTCTACGACTACTGCCCTACTAGTTCTTCGCTGTTTATACCCTACTGCAAGCATCATGTCTAGCAAGAGACGTCTACCCATGGGTGGTGCCGATAAGAAGAAGAGGAAGGCGATCAATCTTGAAGTTAAGCTCAAAATGATTGTGCAGCATGAGAACGGTAAAAGCGTTACCGCCATCTCACGTGACCTTGGCTTCTCCCACTCAACGGTGTCTACCATCATCAAGGACAAGACTCCGTAAAGGGAATGGCTGAGGGGTTTGCCGTTTTCAACAAAGGACTACAGCTGTTCGAGAGCATGGACACCAACGTTGATCGCTTTTCCAAATTCGATCGACAACTTCAGCAGACCCTGGCGTGTTACAGGGAAATTTACGATGAAAAAAGGAAGCAAACAGTTCAGCCAACTCTCGACGATTTCTTTAAAAAAAAATATCCTACCGCCACCGCCACCACCTCCGCCCTTTCCGTGTCTCCCAGACCAAACTCGTCACCATCAACTTCGTCTTCAACCACCGATGATTCTTCAACGATAGACGACCCCGGCTCCTGATTTCAATATTATTGATACACTGTACATTTTATTTAGTACCTATTAAACTGCATTGTATACTGTATTTGTACATATTTTTTGTTTAATAAATTGCTATAAAATGTCATTTTTTTTTTTATTTCACCCAAATAATCCATGAATACGTACTTGAATACATATCAATACATGGTACATAATAAAGTCATATCGGCGCTGAATGACCCTATAGGTCCCAGTGCCTTGCCGTTGGCCTAAATCTCATATTCCATTCAAAGTCATATGATGGAAAACGGACTTAAAAAATGTCCCAAATAATCCATGAATACGTACTTGTATACGTATATTAATAGGTACATGTAATTCAAGCCAATAATAGGTACATGTAATTCAAGACATAATACTAACTTGAAATACATGTCCCATGTAATTAACGTCATGAGACTAACACATGATACAATGATAGTACACGTACTTTGGAGCTATGATCCAACTACTACCTGAAAAATACAGGTCCACAAAAGGGGGTCCGACTTCCGACGGAACCGACATCCGACGGACATGACGGAACGTAACCCCGTCGTAGGTCGGGAACTATCTGTATATGTCTGAACCCTGTGAACGAAATATCTTGAAAAATAAGCGAAGTACCAACTTCTAATCTGGTGTGTGGGTGTATCTCGGCATAAGGAAGAACCCTATTGAAAATTGGGTCGTCACGTCAAAATCCAAAATGGCCACCACCATATATATGTCTGAACCTTGTGAGCGAAATATCTTGAAAAATAAGCGAAGTACCAACTCCTAATCTGGTGTGTGGGTGTATCTCGGCATAAGGAAGAACCCTATTGAAAATTGGGTCGTCACGTCAAAATCCAAAATGGCCACCACCATATATATGTCTGAACCTTGTGAGCGAAATATCTTGAAAAATAAACGAACTACTAACTTCTAATCTGGTTTGTGGGTGTATCTAGGCATAAGGAAGAACGCTATTGAAAATTGGGTCGCCACGTCAAAATCCAAGATGGCCGCCTCCATGTATGTCTGAACCTTGTGAGCGAAATATCATATCATAGCATGTTTTCTGCGTCTTCCACTTTGTCAACTCACATCATTTCCCCGACGGGGGACCTAGGCGTAACGCTTGTTTATAAGATGATTCGTTATCTTGTATTTTCACTACAATGCATTCGTATGTTCTCCTCTGTGATTTTTCTGTGATGTAGCAGCTTTAAACTTGAGACGCTTTGTGTCAGCACTTGTTATTCTGAATGCGGTCAACAAGATCTTTTGTACATGTGTAACACATGAGATGTTTTGTTTTGTTACCATCGGCTGAGGAGAGAATATTGCATTTGAGTCCGGTTGTTTGTCTGTCTGTTTGTTTGTCCACACAGAATAAATATGATTTTCTCTGCAACTGTTAGTCCGATTGACAGGAAATTTTCACCATAGGTGCAACTCCACCTGTAGAATTTTTTAATGATAATTATGACGTCATAGGTCACATGGTATGGCCGCCATCATGACGGAACAAAGAGAAAGGCGTCAAGTTGAATCCTCTCAATTTTATCTTATAAGTTTGCCTCCTTTCTTCTGTTTTACACAGCTACATTTCTTGATGGCCTCAATACCTAAATTTGTTTCATTCGTAAAACTAGATTCCATTGGAAAACCTGATCTTCTGCCTTCATTTCACCAGCTTAATTATTTACTTCTCTTCCTCCTATCTTCCTAATTTGATACAAATATGATGTTGTGTTCTTATAAAACAGAAAATAAGAATTTCCTTCCTTGTGCTAGGTTGATGATATTTTAAAGGACAATTTCAATGTTTGGAAGTGAGCATTGAGTTTTGATTTGTGCAGGGTGATATGGTAATGGTTTCTTGTAGAGATTTGGAGATGCAGCAGTTGGGCCTCAAGGTGAGTGCACAGGAGGAGCAAGGCCAGAATATAACTGATAAAACTGTACTTGCAGGGAGCAAGAAGCAGATCCTGAGATTTGGCATGGTGGGGACGAGGGGTGTATGCTTCGTAACACTTGAGATGAAGGACGTGCACCATAACAGTTGAGGTCAGCACAAAAAGGACATGACCCTGCAGAAAATTTTCAAGCAATGGTCGGCTTTGAATGCCACCTTGGAGATCGGATCTGCCCAAGACAGGTTTTATCTGATTGTGTGGCCCAGGGATGCCAGAGATTGTACCTTTCCAAGGGGATATTTGTATCTTCCTAAACCCCAGAAATACATTAGGGGATCTTCCAGCTGGACCTTTTGGAGGGTCAAAGTGAGATTATGGGTCTTGTCTGTTGAAAGACTTGTTTAATATAGGATATCGATGAACAGTGGCTTATTTTCTCAAGATTAGCAGAGGGAGATACTGCTGCAGTCTTCCTGGTGGAGGCTGAAGGAAGGTGAGGGATGATTCCACCCAACAGAGTTGAGCCACATCCATGGTTATATCCTACGATATTAAATACTAGTGTAAAGCCCGTCAAAAATGATGTAGGCCAAGAGCATCCATTCACCACCATCGCAGCACAGTTGTTAAATAATATAACTCCCAGGCTTATGGATTTACTTTTGTTTCATAAAGAAAAGTATGATTATTTTAGAAAGATACTTATTTTCAGTGATAACGGAATTTCAAATAGCAAATAAAACATTTCTATATCCGCAAGTCATGCTTTTTCGGATTCGATCAGTTGCTTTATAAAAAATAAATTATGTTGATAGAACCAAAATCATCCATCTATCACAGAAGTTCCTTGAGATATATGTTGATAACTGAAAAGTGAGCTGAGTCATGCTATGCCATGCCAGACCATTCTGAGCCGTGACGAACTGTTCCGTGTTCTGAGCTGTGACGGAACGGCTGCGCGATGCCGTGTGCCAGACAGTGCCGTGACATGACATGACGTTACGTGTGTGGTGTGACATGATGTGTACCGGATTGTGCAGTGTTCATGACATGCCATTCCGAGATAGGCTGAGCAGTGATGTGAAGTGCTGGATCGTTCTGAGCCATGCCATGACGTGCCGTTCCGAGACTGTCCGAGCAGTAACATGCCGTGCCGTAGAATACAACTCACAGGCATGTGGACTTATTTTGTTTCTCAGAAAACTATGACTATTTTAGAAATATATTTATTTTCAAAGTGACAACGGAATTTCAAATGACTGAGTAAAATTACTCACCCGTATATATATTTACTGCAAATAAAAGTTACTAACATCTCACCTCCAGTGTTATAGTTGTGAAAACAACCGGAGCTGTCATGCAATCAACCCAAATTCAGGTGCTTGGAGTGAAGGCTTTGGACGGCATAAATTCACATTTTTCGAGTGGAAACAAAATGGTGAATGGTGCTAACACTGATATTGTATTGGCTCCCTTTCAGTGACAAATGAGAGGTCACTTCCTCCGTGACAGAGAAATAAATACACCAAACTTTTATTTACATTTATACATATATACAGTCACCTGAAAAAGTAAGTACACCCCATGTAAAGTTTTGACTTTTTCAACATATTTCAACATACAGCTATTTGATCTTCATTTCAACAATATTGATAGATAAAGGTGATATAATATAACAAATATCATGAAACATTTACATTTTGTAGTCCATTGTATAATTTAAATAAACATAAATGCAACCAGCTAATCCTAACCAGCTCAGGTGCAAATGATTAGAACATCGTTAGAGAGGATCTTGGAGGAACCTGTCTTATTTAAACCTCAGACATTTAGTTTGGTTTGCTCTTTGTTGTTGAAGTGTGTGGCGTCGCCATGCCTAGATCAAAAGAGCTCTCTGAAGCCTTCAGAAAGAAGGTTATAGATGCCTACGAGTCTGGGAAGGGATTTAAAAAGATCTCCAAACAATTTGAAATCAATCATTCTGTTGTGGAAATCATTCAAGTCCACAACTTTAGTCCATCTGTTGGTTTAATTCCATAAAGACCTTTGACATCATTCTGCAAATACAGGAATGCAATAGAAATAAGGTTTGGCATCACATAGGTCAATCCATAATATAGTTCAATGAAAGCAAGCGTAATATTCTATGCGGTACGTACCGTTAGCGAGTCTACTAGTCATTGTAACATGTCACAGGAGAAGTCGCCTAGAGCAGCGGCCGCATCGGGTCTTATAGCCGTGCCCCCCTAGCGGTGTCAGCGAGCAGCGAGCATCACCTGGGTTCAGCGTTAATACGATTTCACTACATTCTCCCCACCGTTAGAATTACACTGCCGCGCGGCTAGAATCGAGTGAGCGTCAGCACTAACAGGGTGCGGAATTATGGTATCAGTCGGCCCAACCGTACCGGTCCGGGCGGCGAATTTCCCTGCCAGCACGGGTCCGAAATTCCCCGGGTACGGCATCACGTAACCCAGAGACCCCGGCGTCGGAGTAGCTGCCGGAGTCAGGTGACGGGGGGGGGGGGGGGGGGGGGTACCACCAAGCCGTCAGGTAAGGGTGGATGTGGCGAAGGGAGGGTCGGCAGATGTTCAGTGACGGAAGTGTCGGAAGAGTCCATAGTCTCATAGATTGGCTCGTCCGGTTCCTTATAAGGGTCGGTGACCCCACATGGGGCAAGATGGCGTACGGAGACTGTGGACTCACGCCCATCTGCCGTCATCACACGTGCATGCTCGGGATTAGCCTGGAGTACCTGCACTTTGTCCACTAAGGGGTCGTACTTGCTCGTGCGAACCGCCCGTTTGAGATAGGCCGGCCCGGGCTCAGCGAGCCAACTGGGTAAAGACCGTATACACCCCGTGCTCCTCGGGTGGTGGAAAAGTCTCTCGTGGGGAGTCTGGTTGGTGGCCGTACATAGTAGAGCCCTGATCGAGTTCAGCGCCGCAGGTAGCGACCAAGCCCATTTATCGAGGCCCCGGCCGAGGGTCCGGCGTTTGAGCACGACGGCCCTCCATATAATCCCGTTGAAGCGTTCGATCTGCCCATTCGCTTGGGGTCTGTACGGCGTGGTATAACTAGAAGCGACGTTATTTTGGAGCAAGTAGCCTCGCACTTCCTGAGACAAAAAGACCGCACCCCAATCAGTATGCTATGCACGTAGGCCGGGTACCCAAACATAGAGAACAAATTCTGCAGGCATCGCATTACCGTGGCAGCCGTCATATCCACGCATGTATAAGCAAAAGGAAACCGCGAGTACTCATCGACGATAGTGAGCAGATAGCGAGAGTTACTCGACACCGGCAACGGGCCCTTGAAATCCATCGCCAATCTTTCCCACGGCCGCGTAGCCCTAACCAGCGTCCCCATGGGAGGGTTATAGAAACGTGGTTTGATTTCCGCACATATAGCGCAGTCGCGACAGATACGGCGGATATCGTCAATCGAGTACGGTAGATTGCCACGTCGCACAAAATGAGCGAAACGCGTTACGCCCGGATGCCCCGCAGTTTCATGCAAAGTGTGTAGGCCCTCCAGAGTGACGATGCCCGCGCACGTAACCGGTCTCGATAAGGCGTCGGCGACCTGGTTATCCTTCCCCGGGCGGTATTTGATAGTGTAGCAGAAGTCGGCAAGCTCTATACGCCAGCGAGTGATTTTCTCATTCTTAATGCGCTGGGCGTGTAAGGTGTCGTACATGAACGCAACACTTTGTTGGTCCGTGATGATTTGGAAGCATCGCCCGAGTAAGTACGGGCGCCATCGCCGAATCGACTCGACGATCGCGTACGCTTTCTTTTCGACAGACGAATGTCTCCGCTCAGCGGAGGTAAGAGTCCGTGAAAAGAAAGCCACCGGACGCCCTCCTTGGGAGAGGGTCGCCGCTATGGCATGATCCGAGGCATCACTTTCTAGGACGAAAGATCCGCGATCGTCGATCGTCGCCACAGCGGCACTGGCGATGTCGGCCTTAAGGCCTCCAAAGGCCGCCAAAGCGGCCTGACGCAGAGGGAAAGTGTCGCAGGCCACAAGGGGGCGAAGTTTCGCGGAGAAATTTTGGACCCACTTAGAGTAATGGGCGAATAGCCCGAGAGCGCGCTTCAGGGACGCCCGATCGCTGGGAGGGGCCATGTCGAGCAGAGGTCGCAGACGCTCCTTATCCGGAGCGACAGAGCCATGGGTCACGGTGTACCCCAGAAGATCTATCTTGCGTAGGGAGTATTGACACTTAGCCTCGTTCATGGTTAAGCGATACCTCTGCGCGACCTCGAGGAAGCGCTTCAGATTAGCATCATGGTGCCCTTGGTCATACCCACAAACCGTAAGATTGTCTAGATGGACGTAAACATCGGTCAAGTTCTCCCTCGCAATGAGGTCATCCATGGCCCTCTGAAAACAGGCGACCCCGTTCGTCACCCCAAAAGGCAATCGAGTAAACTGGTACAACCGTTGCCCCGACTCAAATGCGGTATAGATACGATCGGCCCTAGAGATAGGGATCTGATGATGAGCACTACGGAGATAGAGAGTGCTGTAGACAGAGTATTGGGCCACCTGTCGCACCAGCGCGTCCATCCCCGGAAGGGGGTAGGCATCCAGCTGTGTAAAGCAGTTAATCGTTTGGGAATAGTCGATTACCATGCGTCCGCGGTGTGCTTCGCTTCGCACCACTAAGACCTGGGCCCGCCACGGCGACCGGCTAGGTTCTATGATACCGTCTTTCAAGAGCTGAGCCGTCTCTCCCGCAATGAATTGGATGTCTGCTCGAGAGTAGCGCCGTGATTTTACCGCCACAGGTGTACAGTCGGAGGTTAAATTGGGGAACAGCGAAAGTGGCTGGATTTCCATTTTCGCTAGGGCACACACAGCAAGCGTGTCAGGCCCACTAAACTCCATTTCCAGTCGTCCATGTCGCTTCAGAAAATCGTGTCCCAACAGAATATCAGCACATAAAGCAGGTAAGACCATGAGGTGTACATCTGGGAAAACCCGTCCCTTTATCACGAGTTTCAATCGACATTCCCCCTTCGTGCTGAGCCGAAGTCCCTGGGAAGCCATGAATATCCGTCTCGTAGCCCCCAAGACCTGCCAACCATGCCTGTGCACTAGTCGCTGATCGATAAAACTATCCGTAGACCCTGTATCCACCAAGGCATGCACACAATGGCCCTCGACCATGAGGGGAATAATGGCTTGAGCCAGGCCGGACGAGCCTGCTGGGAGTGGGACCGAACCACCCGTGTGAGTCGGTCGCGCCTCGCGGGTGGATCCTATGCCAGCTGCAGTTTTCCGGGCGTCAGAGGGTGTCCGTGGAGTTTCGTATAAGTTGTCAGGGAGCGTTCCCATACAATCGGCAGTTCTGCGGTCGTTGCCGGAGTATTCGTTGTTCATGGGGCATTCGTTGAAGCTGTCAGAGAGCTTTCCCATGCATTCCGCAGTTTCGCGGTCTTTGGCGGAGTTAGAGCCGTCAGAGAGCTCCCCCATGCGATCCGTTGTCTTGCCATTCAAAATCGCTGTTTGACGAGTATGGGCCTCCGTAGTTTGTACCAAACACGTGTCGCCGCCAGAGGACGCTGTACACTCTTGAGAGACGTGACGGTTACGTACCGCTGGGGTTTGGCGTAGCCCCCAAGTCCCTCGCGTTGCCCGGAGTCTAGTCAAGGACGCACGTTCCGTGTCCGATTGAGGATGAGACAGTTGTGGCTGTTCGGTGTCTCTTGCCAAGGTCGGTTGGGCGACCAGGGGCCCGCGAGGAGGGGCACTGCCCTTCAAAGCCGGGTAAGGCGCCGTGTTCCGTGCTCGGCCCATAGGCTCTGCAATAAGCCCATTCAAGGTCACGCGCGGCCGCGAACCGCGTGCGATTTTCCGGCACACTTTTGCATAGTGCCCCTTTTGCGAGCACATATGGCATATTGCGTCCCGAGCCGGACACACTAACCGGGGATGTCGTTGACCCCCACAGAAGTAGCATGTGGCTCCGCGTAAGGCCTTGGGTCTGGCCGTAGCGGCAGCCGTCAGGATCCCCGGATCCTCCGCCGGGGCAACCTGGAGTTCCGCGAGCGGGTCTGCTCCCGGTTCTTCGGCGGTAGCGCTCTCCGGCCGTGCGCGTAGCGAGGTCCCCGCCAAGAGGCGCGTGCGATCATAGTCGTTCGACTGCAGCCGCGCTTCGGTATATACTTTTCCTTGTTCTAGAGCCGCCGTGAAGGTCAGGTCAGTCTTCTCCAAGAGCTTGAGCCTGAGGTCCTGAGAGGAGACTCCGGAGACGAAAGCGTCTAGGAGAAGGTCATCTTGAACCTGCTCGTGAGTCCGTGGCTCCTGGGTGCTGTCTAGCAGGAGTTGCCGGAGCTCCTGGGCATAGTGATCCATCGACTCGTTTGGTTGCTGGCGTCGTGATGACAGCAAATGCCGAGCATACACCACGCTCCTTTTCTTTATGTACAATCGCTTGAGCTCCGCAACAGCGAGGTCGTACGTCGCACATCGTGCAATAGTGTTGTACACCTTGTAGTCGACTTTGGACTGGAGCGCTGCTAGCTTCGCGGCAGCTGTCGGCACGGCGTCCTGGTCAGCGAACTGGTTCTCCAAAGTTTTCAACCAGTGAGTCAGTTGCAAACCAGCATCCGGGGCTTGCGGGTCGGCGCAGAATTGCGATACCACCAGCATCTTGTTTCCCGCCATGTCCGTAGATTTTAATGGAATTAAGTGTTGTGGAAATCATTCAAGTCCACAACTTTAGTCCATCTGTTGGTTTAATTCCATTAAGACCTTTGACATCATTCTGCAAATACAGGAATGCAATAGAAATAAGGTTTGGCATCACATAGGTCAATCCATAATATAGTTCAATGAAAGCAAGCGTAATATTCTATGCGGTACGTACCGTTAGCGAGTCTACTAGTCATTGTAACATGTCACAGGAGAAGTCGCCTAGAGCAGCGGCCGCATCGGGTCTTATAGCCGCGCCCCCCTAGCGGTGTCAGCGAGCAGCGAGCATCACCTGGGTTCAGCGTTAATACGATTTCACTACACATTCGACTGTCCGGAAGATCATCTACAAGTGGAGAAGATTCCAAATAACTGCCAACTTGTTCAGGCCAGGCTGCCCCAGTAAGTTCAGCCCGAGAGCAGACCGCAAGATGCTGAAAGAAGTCTCGAAGAACCCCACAATGTCATCACGGGAACTACAGGTAGCTATTGCCACTGTTGATGTCAAAGCGCACGAGTCTACCATTGGAAAGAGGCTGCACAAATTTGATCTACATGGGAGGTGTAGATCCCTTTGCCTAGGTGTGCCAGGAGGAAACCGTTGCTGTCCAGAAATAACATCAGGGCAAGACTAAAGTTTGCCAATGAACACCTAGGCAAAGACCAGCACTTCTGGAACAATGTGCTCTGGACAGATGAGTCAAAGGTAGAGCTATTTGGCCACAGTACCAGAAGACATGTTTGGCGAAAACCAAAGACAGCATTTGACCACAAGAACCTGATACCAACTGTAAAGCATGGTGGTGGAAATATTATGTTTGGGGCAGCTTTGCTGCATCAGGGCCTGGGCAGCTCACCATCATAGAATCCACTATGAATGCTTCATTGTACCAAAGGGTGCTTGAGGATAATGTGAGGCCATCTGTCGGAAAGTTGAAGCTCAACCGAAGGTGGACCTTGCAACATGACAATGACCCTAAACATACCAGTAAATCCACCAAGGAATGGCTGAAAAGAAGGAAATGGAGGGTTCTGGAATGGCCAAGTCAAAGACTGGATCTAAATCCCATCGAGATGTTGTGAGGATTTGAAACGAGCTGTGCATGCAAGAAACGCCTCATATATCGCACAAAAAACAAAACAAAACCCACCTTTAGAAGCCATTTTTCACCGCAAAGCGGAGGTTGGCCTTTTTCGGGCACCGTGGTTGTTGTTGTTTTTGTTGGTCCCCTTTTTGAAGCAATGTTTTACGGCCGGATGCCCTTCCTGCCGCCAACCCTTTTTGTCGCCTTTTACGACAAACAGGGAATTACCAGTGAACTGGTACTCAATTTGCCGACCTCGGAAGGATGACAGGCTGAGTCAACCACCCTGGCGTTAATTCGGCGATCGACCGGGATTCAAACCCAGGATCCTCGGATCCTAAGCTGGCACCCTAGCCGCTGGCCCAACACCAGGCTAATATAGCGCATATATCGCTAATATATATATATATATATATATATATATATATATCGCAAAGCTGAAATAATTTTGCATCGAGGAGTGGGCAAAAATTTCTCCCAGTCGATGTCAGAGACTGGTAGACAGTTATAAGAAACGCCCACTTGATGTTGTCTCTGCCAAAGGGGGGCAATACCACCTATTGGAGCCAAGGGTGTACTTACTTTTTCCACATGTGAAATTTGCATTTATGTTTATTTAAATTATACAATGGACTACAAAATGTAAATGTTTCACGATATTTGTTATATTATATCACTTTTATCTATCAATATTTTTGAAATGAAGATCAAATAGCTGTATGTTGAAATATGTTGAAAAAGTCAAAACTTTACATGGGGTGTACTTACCTTTTCATGTGACTATATGTGTCTGTGTCTGTAAATCATAGAAAAACACATGGTTGGGCCGATCTCCAACAAATGTTGTATACATGTTGGTAGTACACAGGGTCATGTCATGGGCACAAAGAAATCCCCCCAACCCCTGGTGAGGTGTAGGGGAAGACGACTTACAATTTTCGACTGCACACAAAGTTTACTGACACCTGCTGCAGACGAGCGATTATTAGCCATGCCACAAAATATATTTACACCACCCCCACACTACCCCAGGCTGCTCCCAAAGGGACCGGGTGTTTCTAGTTTTATATATACAGAATCTAGCTTGATGAAATGGGTGAAAGACAGAGGGCAGATGACCATAAATGTTGAGTGTGAAGGGAAGGTCAAGTAGATGGAAGGCATGTTGTAAGAAGAGAAGAAAAGCTCGGAGGATTATAAAATCTGAGAAGTAATCATGAGATTTGATATGTTTGATACTATTACCTCAAAGTATTAGTCCATGCATCTGTCCGAATTTCACATCTGCTGGACCTGTACATCTATCTATAATTCCAGTAATCTCTGTGTGTATGTGTGTGTGTCTGTGTGTCTGTGACCGCTGTTTCTCGACAACCACGGGTCCGATATACTTGAAACTTGCCAGGTATATTGCTGGGGACCCGAGGATGTGCCTTTTCAAGGTTTGAAATTAATCGGACAAGTGGTTCCCAAGGTATGGTCACCGTACTCGCAAGCCGTTCGCTTTGGCTTTGCGAATGGACCAAACCATTTCATGTAAATAGAGGGGGGGGTTCTACCGTACTCGCAAGCCGTTCGCTTTGGCTTTGCGAATGGACCAAACCATTTCATGTAAATAGAGGGGGGGGGGGGGGGGGTTCTGTGGGCGTTACTGCCACGTGGTTTCAAAGTTTTTTTTTGTTGTTGTTGTTTGCACGCATGTTTTTTTGCACCCACGTACGGGCACGCCCTAGTATTTCACAATACTTCCAAATCAATGACGTGTTTTTATTTTTATTTTTTATTCTTGTAGTACCAAGTACCAAGCAGAACACTGGCGTGAACAAGAGAACCGCTACATCAAGGAACTGGCCGAACTTGTATCGGCGAACATCGGTGAAGTGAATAGCTTTAATGTGTTGCCAGACAAGTGTGCAGTACTTCGGGAGACAGTGAGCCAGATCCGACGGGTTGGTCTGCGGGAACGAGGTGTGTGTGCTAGCATGTTTTCTTGCCTTACACAACATGTTTGCCATGATTACAATTGGTTTCCCCTGTAAGAACAATACACATCTTTTTTTTTCTTTCTTTTTTTTGACTACAGAGTCTAGGCTCGTGAAAGAGCTAACATTTATCAAACAAACAAATCAAACAAACAAGCAAACAAAGTATATAAAAAGGGGAGCGGTCAACAAGATGGGGAGAGAAGGGGAGGAAGCACACAAACACAACATTTGAGAGCAGGGACATCGGGAGATGTGTGGGAGGGAGAGGGCCTGGGGGAAGGCAGGATAGGTATAAAACGCAAGGACACAAAGGACTTCCAGGAAAGAAGACAAAAGTCACCTCAAAAAAGTGGATTTGGGGTGAAATTAGCAGGGGTAGAAAAGATCAAGGTTTTGGATTGGGGAAGATAAGAGATGGTGGTGAACATCCGTTTTAAAGACCTGGAGGGAGGAGTGGGATTGAAGAGAGTGAGGGAGTTTGTTCCAGAGGCGGGAGAAAAGAGGAATGAAGGAATGAAGGTGAGCAGGTGAGCAGAAAGTCTTGATTTTGGCAGTTTAACCATAAGAGGGTTGCAGGCAGAGCTTGTGCGACCTGTAGGAATATTTGGGGGACAGAGCCCAGAGAGAGCTGGGGGAGCAAGGCCGGAGAGGAGTCGGTTGAAGACGGAAAGCCCACCAACCTGCCTGCGGTGAGTAAGTGAAAGGCCCTCGGAGATAGCGTCATCGCGGGAGATTCCAATGATTCTGAACGCTTTGGTTTCAACAGCGTGAAGACGAGCTAGGTGTGAGGCAGGAGCACCAGCCCAGAGGGGAGAGCAGTATTCGATTGAGCTGCGGATGAAAGCCTTGTATGTGGTGAGGAGCTCAGGTGTGCCAAGGAAGGACTTCGCACGACGGAGGATGCCCAGTCGGCGACTGGCATAGGAGGCCAGCTTGGAAATGTGGTTTTCCCAGGAAAGATCATGGCAGATAGTGAGACCCAAAAGCTTGAGTGACAGAACTTCTTGGAGAGGATTATTCAGAAAGTAGATGGGAGGGTTGTCCAGTCGGTCTTTTTGGAGAGACATCGTAAGAGTGTGAGATTTGTCAGGATTGAAAGACATGTTCCACTTGTTTGCCCAGTCTATGATTTTGTCCAGGTCTGCAGAGAGTGAGGAGGCTGCAGACTGCCTATCTGAGGGATGAGGAATGGAGCGGCAGAGAGTGGAGTCATCAGCAAAGAGATAGAGAGGATTTTTCAAGAGTCAGAGAGATCATTGATGAAGACCAGAAAAAGCACAGGGCCCAGAACACTGCCTTGGGGAACTCCAGCCTGAACAGGAAGAGGAGATGAGAGAAACCCATTCAGGGCCACACGTTGACTACGACGAGAGAGGAAGTCCGCCAGCCATGCGTGGAGATTTCCATGGATACTAAAGGAGGAGAGTTTGGTGAGCAGAGCGGGGTGCCAGACCGTATCGAAGGCACGTGATATGTCGAGGGAGACAGCTCTAATTTCCTGTTTGGCATTGAGGACCTCCATCCATTGTTGAGACAGCAGAAGCAGCATGTCCAGAGTAGAGTGACCTGGTCTGAAACCAAATTGATGATCAGAGATCAAGCCATTGGAGAAGAGGAAAGATTTCATATCCGAAGCAATGATGGATTCCTCAGGCATAATGGTCTGCACTACATGCAGGTAATAATTAATCCATATTGTTGTGGGTATAGGGGTCGTTAGGTCATGAGGGGTTTCTCGGACAAAAATCTTCCTGAAGCTGTCGAGCCGCAGATAACTCTGACACGACGGGTTGCTAGGCAACCACGGATGCCATCTGGGATGCTTAATTTAGGCTCTCCAGCATCTAACTCCACTTTACCTTTCTGGCAAATTAATCAGCCTAGTTGGGGAACCGTGCTCTCGATGCCCCACTGCTGTCAATCCAAACGGCCGATTGATGCTGCAAGTGGGACGTTGGCTAATGACTAACAATAACGGAACAGCGGGGCTGAACTCCATGTCACTAGAACACACTATAGCCTAACCAATAGAGAAAAGATGATCGTGCAGTTTGGAATTGGTTTATAAAGATCAAAAGGACATTTACAGACAAGCAGTTCACAAGAGAAAGATCTTCCCAATTAAGCACATCAGCCCACTTGATCAGTCACCTTAGCATGTTTCTACACATGTAGGCTCCTCGTACACCGATAAATGAGATGAGGAAGTGATGGACAGCGAGAGAAGAAGAAGGTGGGGCTTGTTTGTGAGCCCTTGCTAATCCGACGCAAGCTTGCAGGCTTATGTTGGTCTTAACGGGAAAGATGGAAGGTAGGGGGGAGGGGAGAAGTGGGGGATAATGATGTGGTGTGCTGTGTGGGGAGAAATGAAGGTGAATGTTCATGGTGCAACAGACGAAGTCAGTAACCCATCTCTGAACGGGTCGAGGGTGTAATCATTGAATACTCTCATGTGTTACAATTGAACGAATTAGAGGAAGGGATGGGATAACCAGAGAAAGATAATACGAGTCGGTGTGTTGGCCGGCACGTGTGTACCAGAACAAAGGATCTGTTTGGCTTTTTTCATAAAGAACCACACAGAACATGCATGAGCACGAGTGTATGGAAAAGGAACTGGTAGTCACGACCAATAAGCATGTGATCAATATTCCATGAAAAGTCTTGATTATCTAAAGCAGTGCAACCACAAGGAGGCAGACACGCACATGCTGCTTCATGCCATGCCTGCTGCACAGCATTATCATCATAGAAGTACTCTTCTGTGCACTGTATATACCGATGTTGTAGTTCTTACAGTAATGGCTGTGTAGATACTTCCAGCCAATTCTGAACTATGGATCTCCTTTGGGACAGGGAAAACATTTCGATATCTGGCAGCTCATGAGATGTCAGCCTTTTTCAGGCTGTCAGCCTTTGTCAACAAAAAGATGTCAGCCTTTTTTTTTTTTTTTTTCTTCTTTGTTGTTGTATACAAGATCGAGGCTCGTGAAAGAGGCAACATTAATCACATAAAAAGTCAAACCGACACATAAAACATAATAAGGGGAGTGGCAGACAAGATGGGGAGAGAGGGGGAAGGACACAGATACAACATTTGAGGGCAGGGACATCGAGAGATCTGTGGGAGGGAGAGGGCTTGGGGGGGAGGTGGGAGAGGTATAAAACATATGGACACTGCAAGGACTTTCAGGAAAGAAAACAGAATTTGAAAATGGTGTATTTGGGGTGAATTAGCGGGGGTAGAAAAGATCAAGGTTTTGGATGGGGGAAGATAAGAGATGGTGGTGAACAGCTGTTTTAAAGACCTGGAGGGAGGAGAGAGTGGGGGAGTTTGTTCCAGAGGCGGGAGAAAAGAGGAATGAAAGAGTGAAGGTGAGCCGAGAGCCTAGATTATGGCAGTTTAACCATAAGAGGGTTGCTGGCAGATCTTGTGCGACCTGTAGGAATATTTTGGGGGACAGAGCACAGAGAGAGCTGGGGGAGCAAGGCTGGAGAGGAGTCGGTATAAGACTGAAAGACCACCAACCTGCCTGCGGTGAGTGAGTGAAAGGCCCTCGGAGTTAGCTTCATCGCGGTAGATTCCAATGATTCTGAAAGCTTTGGTTTCAACAGCATGAAGCCGAGCTCGGTGTGAGGCAGGACAGGAGCACCGGCCCAGAGGGGAGAACAGCCGTGGACCAAATAGATCTCGTGCACTTCCAATGTCTCATGCAATGACAGAATGCGATAGTTTCAGCCTTCATTGGGCATGAGAAGAGAAGTGCATGGAAGACATGGGCATCTCTGCCAGAATTAACAACAGCACTCCTGAGACTTTCTCATGGTTACCATGACATTCCTGAGGATAGCATGAAGACAATGGAGAAGTTTGTCATTCTGCTCTACGATAGAACAAGCCAATCTATAGACATACAGTGCATTCAGAAAGTATTCAGACCCCTTTACTTTTTTCACATTTTGTTATGTTGCAGCCTTTTGCTGAAATCGTTTAAATTCATTTTTTCCCTCATCAATCTACACTCAATACCCCATAATGACAAAGAGAAAACAGGATTTTAGAAAGTTTTGCAAATTTATTAAAAAGAAAAAACTGAAATATCACATTGACATAAGTATTCAGACCCGTTGCTATGACACTTGAAATTTAGCTCAAGTGCCTCCCATTTCTCTTGATCATCTTTGAGATGTTTCTACACCTTGATTGGAGTCCACCTGTTGTAAATTCAATTGATTGGACATGATTTGGAAAGGCACACACCTGTCTATATAAGGTCTCACAGCAGACAATGCATATCAGAGCAAAAACCAAGCCATGAGGTCGAAGGAACTGCCTGCAGAGAGCCTCTAGACCACTCCACCTGAAGGTTCCAATACCTGCTACTAGTTGATTTAGTGTAGCTGCAAGAAAGAATGCAAAGCTGTGCGCTGCAAATGCAAAACGGCTGCTCATGCACAGCACTCTGTGCGAAGGTGAATGTTCTTAAAACGGACTGAGACTAATGGGCAGATGAATATGCAGGGAGTGGACAAAAAATGGAAACACCTGTGTAAATGAGGAACACCAAGCAACGGCTTCCACACAGATGTGGCTCTTGTTAGTTAATTAAGCAAATTAACATCCCAGCATGCTTAGGGTCATGTATAAAAATGCTGCCCAGGCCTGGTTGCCTATAATTGTGGCTAGCGTGGCTGCAAGAGGAGAACCTTCTCTCCCCCCCGCACCCCCCCCCCCCACCCCCACACCCAAAGCCTCCAACCACAGAGCACATGTGGGTCGCCCAATGGATTGATGAGCATGACACTGGTGTTATCCATATTTCCTGGCCTTCTCGGTCATCAGATCTGAACCCAATCGAGCATTTATGGGACATTCTGAAATGCTGCCCGAGACAGCATTTTCCACCTCTATAAAACAGGTGTGAGTTGATTGAATTTCTTGTCGAAGTATGGTGCTGCATCCCTCCTGCAGCATTCCAGACGCTGGTGGACTTGATGCCATGGCGCATGCAGGCCGTACTGAACGCATGTGGTGGCCCAATGCCCTCTGAAGTGACTTTACATTGGTGTTTCCACATCTTTGTCCACTACCTGTGTATTATCAATACTGGTTATTGAACTGTACATTTTGTATCTGAACATTTAATGGCCAATGTAGGACAGACTGGTACAACAACTAGGGTGAACACTCACACCTCATTGGGTTATGGCATCTCAAGGTGGTATGATCAATGCTAATTTTGGATATTATTCTCGATTAGAAATGTGTAGCTTTCGGTGTCATATCCATCGGGGTGTATTTTTTTTTAAAAATTTGTTTAAAAAGTATTATTTTTCTTGTTTTTTTTTTCTTTTTCATTTTATTTTTCTTGGCAAACAGTACAGCATCTTGTCCTGAGCACACATGCACACTCGTGGTAAAACAATTGCTTCAGTGTGTCGATCTGTCTGCCTGATAGTCAGTCAAACAAAACTGAAAATCATTCCAAAAAGGAAACGTACTGTTTTTAGCGACGTCCTAAAGGACACAAACAGGCACTAATTACTAATCTAACATGTCGAACTAGGTGGTGTAAAAGAGGGTGCATCAATGGCGGTAAACGTGCAATTCAATGTTATTTTTTTTTTCTGGCTTTTAAAACTTTTATTTTATTTCCATTACAATTATATATTTGACCACGAGAACATAAATCACCTTGTTTGCACTTAAAAAACATTTCTGAACATGTGTGGGAAGTTTGGTGCTTTTATGAAGACGAGCACAATTGTTGTGCCATGCCACCTCACTCCTATCAAATATGAGTCTGTCGACATCAGAAACTATTTGTTTGTTGTATTTGTTTAAACGCAATTTTGTGTATGTCTGTCTGTCTGTCTCTGTCTGACGTTTTTTGACCACAATACATTCGTTCGTTACTAATCTAATTTCAACCAAACTTAACAGGAGGACTAAGGGTCACACAATGAAGGTTGGAGCGAATTATTTTTCCCCCCTCCCTAAGGAGGTTTTCTCCACCAAGGAGGTTTCCCTCACCAATGAGGATGCATGTTGAGGTGTATATCCGTGTTAAGATAATAGCTTTATAGTGGCGTTTTCCCAAGGCTGCTTCTCAGAACAAAGCTAATGATAATAGCATAATATTGTTATTACAAAACAATAATACTAATAATATCCACCTCTCCAAGGGGTTCATTCCCTTCTTGAACAAATGCCATGTTAACATGTTCTAGCAACGGTACCCGCCCTATGGGCGGGGCTTCAATTGGGAAGCCAAAATGAAAAGGTAAAATATCAGAAATTGAAGGCTTTAAAAAATTTTCAACGATTCATATAAACATCCGTTAAATCCTATCACACGCAAATCATCAAAATCTAAACAGTATCTTACTATAATTCACCAAATGTCCCCCAGTGATCGATACACTATGATCGTGATGATCGTGGTCATGAATCGTGATCGATAATCGTGTTCACAATCGCTATGTCGTATGTACTCCCGATACGTGTTTCCTTCAGTTGAAATGCGTTAGAATTCTCTCAAGCAGGGATTCAACCCGTGTCCTTATAAAAGGTCTTCGTCCAAGGTCACAGAGTTCGATCGGTGCAGCCGTTTGTGTGCGCACCCGGGAAAACAACATCGTCGCAATGAGAACGATGAACGTCATGCGAACGCGAATGTTATGCAGGAGTCCAAACCTGAGAATGCTGGAGACCAAAGCTGAAATTGGAAAAACGAAATAGCCTATTTTACTCCTTGAGATCCCAGGATTATCCACCCAAAGTATATTTGCGATTGGTTCAGCAGTTTTTACGGTACCTTTGAACAGACAGACAGACGGACGGACATTTGGTGAATTATAGTAAGATAAATGGTTTATGGTGTTTTCGTGGGAGCACCCCTTACCAGAAGTAAATATGTTATAAACCACAAACACATTTGATTATGTTTTGAAACAGTCGCTACTACTGTTTAATATGAAACTGAAAGGGAGGAAATTCGGGGTATGTTCAGTTACTAAGCAGCTAGCTAGCGCTTGCCAAGCCTTGCTCTCCTTAACGGTTTTGAATAGAGTCCTTGCTGGAATGCTGTAACCACTTTTTGAGTTCTCTACAAGATGTTCTAGAGGCCCGACCCTAGATCTACTGTAAACTATATACCCCAAGAGGAATGTCCCTTCCTGTCGCTCCCGTAGGGAACGGGTGTACTGGTTTGTTTAAATATAAATATCTTCAGCACATCACAGCACCATTATTTTTCTAATCGCATACAATATATAATACTAGTAAAAAGCACATCAAATCTGACGGGTTGGAACAGTTTATTCGACAGTGCAGTCTGAAGCCTAGGCCAAGTGTCAGATGTGCTTGTATCTTTTTTTTATTTATTAGACATCTTATGGATGTAAATTAACACTCGTTTTACTCTGTGCACATTGAACATCTCGTGCAGTGAATTTCACCTCCCCGTGCCTTGTATTTATTGTTATAAAAAAAAAAAACGTTTCTTTTCTGTACACCGCCATTGAAGCTTGGTTTGCAAGCCACTATCTGCAATTTTATTAGAAGAGACATAATTAATCTTTTATCCTCAAAAATAGACCGCAGAGAACACACATTTGTGTTAAAAGATTGGCGTTTAAAACCTACCTTATGAAGGGGGACAGACATCTGTGCAAACACACAAACTGACATTGTGTTTTATGTGGTAGATAACATTTTGAAGTCGATTATGCACTTTGCAGGTTAATTCTTACGTGATTTATTTTTATTTTAAAAATGCAAAATGAATGTCTGCTTTATTGATGAAATGAATGATCGTACATGTGTGCAGAAAAAGAAACTGCAAACTTGAATCAGATTCAACAGTCCGATGTGTCATCTAGCGGACAGGATGTCGTTGACCATGAAGAGCTAGGCCCCTTCCTGCTTGAGGTAAATACACCTTGATCATGTTCTCGTTTCAGTTGCTATGTTGTCACATTGCTCATTGCCATGTTGCATAAACCAAATCGGTTCGACATGATGAAATGGAATCAATTGCTATCCTAGTGAATCAAAATGTCCAAATGAACCATATCTAGATTGCCCAAGAAAGTAACGTATCATCTCTATTTAACAGTCCACGCTTTCCAACTCCTTTGCGACAGATGTGATTGCATGATTGCGTTTCTTTTACGCAGCCCCGACCAGTCAAACCTGCATCTGTTTGCTTGAATAATACTCATGTCAATACGTCATCGCATGTACTTGCTGCTCATCCAACCATTTAATCACCAAACTAGCCATTACTCTGCCACCTCGTAGTGAGCTCCCTATTTATCCACAATGTGCCTTAAGAGTGCAAGACTCCTCAAATAAACTATGGCGACCTTGTAATGCCTGTAAAAACGGACAACCATGGCCACAAGAGCACTAGCTGTGGCAAGTTCCTGGTTTGCAAAACGTCGCTTAACTGTAACTGAAGATGTGCGGATGTGTTACTCGTGGTGGTTACTTCACCTGTATTACGTTTTACTTGCTCTGACCTATTCATCTTGTTTCCCTAACCAGAGGGGAGGGTATTGCATTTGGGTCAGTTTGTATGTTGGTTTGTCTGTTTGTCTGCACAGAACATGATTATGTGTATGTATTACATTAAACCCTTAATAACCCCATGACCTTTTAAGATTCCTAAAACCTTGTATAGCTCCTTTACAACTCGAAAACCAGGAAGACCTTGAAGACTCTGAAGACCCAGAGGAACCAGTCGATCCTTAAAGACCCAAAAGACCCTGAGGACCCAAGAACCCCCCGCCCCACTCCCCCCCTCCCCCACCCCCTCCCCAGAATCCAAAAGACCCATCAAACCCATAAAACCCAGACGACACAAAAGACTGAGGACCCAAAGGACAAAACCACACAAACATGTCTGCACTCTGATTGCTCTTTCTTGTTTTAATTTGCATTGCTTTTGCTTGGTGCTTTATTGGCCATAACAGCTACAACAGCCACCATATTGTACTGGTTTCCTAAAATTTCTGCAACTCGCGACAGATTGTATTTGTGGTATGTGGTTGTTTGTTCACCGAGGAATGTTGATTTTCACTGAAATATAAACCTTTGCCATGTATAGGGGTTATTAAAATGCAGCCTGCGCTCATATGGTAATGATATCTGCCTCAGGCTTCAACCTTGCGTGGGAGGGACATGAGGCTGTCATAATGCTCAACTTTGCGATGGTACAACATCTATTGGAGATGGGTTTTAAGAGTGTTAAACATTCTTTGCCTTCTCTATTTGCAACAATTGTGCAATCTCCCATGCGGTCCTTTGCTGAAAGAAGCGCTGCACTTGATAACGGGCTGAAATTTTATGATGGTGGTGGTGTTGTTCCTTTTTGTTTTTGTGTACAAAGTCTATGTTCATATCTGAGCAAGAGATGATGAGAGTGTTTTTACAAGAGGCCGAGGCAGCACATTTGCAATAGATGAAGCAAATCAGTACATGAGTGAGCAGTGAACATGGTAGACCTCTGCCACGGTGTGTATACATAGATTACAGTGGATCGATGAATTAACGATCTATATCAAAGTAGATCTGCGTGAGAACTCCACACACTCCAACCCAGAGACCAATTACAATACCCCCTCTCTTCCCTTGGGAATTGGCGAGCCTAATACTGTAAGAGTAGCTGCACATGGGGTTACTTGGAGTAGCACACATCACAGTCACTTTTAAGAGGATTAAAACAGCACTGGATGTTGTCTGTGTAGGGCTTAGTTGAAGAGTTGTCGAAAAAAAAAAAGGCACAAAAAAGTGCGATTGAGTGGATGTGTTAAAATGTTTTATTTTTATTTTTGAGCACTTGGCCAAAACGAGGGTAAGCCACCCCTCCTGTATCAGTTAGCATGAGGTTACCCGGTCTCATGATTGTGATAGATGGCTGAAAAACTAATCTGATGAATACGTTTTCCAAAATTCTGGATGTTTGACTTTCATAGCAACGAGTAATCTGAGGCCCACGAAATTTACTGGGTAGAGAATCAGGATGTTTGCTTGCTTTCCTGTGAATAATGCTAAGGTCATTGATGGTAGCAATCTAAAATTTGTACAAATATTTGTGTTGATAGGAACAGCACAAGAGACTAGTAAAGACTATCGGTAATTTGCATGTACACGACCGGTCAAAGGTTTTAGAACACCTCAATTTTTCCAGTTTTTATTGAAATTTACACAGTTTAATGGCTCAATGTACTCTGAAATTAAGCATAGAACAAATTAACAATTGGAGATAAAAAATAAATCATAGAATCATTTTGATTAACAAAATGTAATTTAAATTTTTGACTCGGCAAAGTAGCCACCTTTTGCAGATATAACCGCCAAACACTCGTGGCATTCTTTCTACATTGGAAATCAAATATTGTTCAGAAAGTTCTTCCCAACACTGTTGCAGAAGTTCCGACAAATGTGTTGTACTTGTAGGTTGCTTTGCTTTCACCCATCTGTCCAGTTCATCCCAAACCAGCTCGATGGGGTTTAAGTCTGAAGACGGTGCTGGTCATTCGAGGATTTGAAGCCTACAATTTTGTTATTTTCCTCTGAGGTAGATTTGACATATCCTGGAGGTATGTTTAGGGTTATTATCTTGCTGTAGGATGAACCCTAGGTGTATTTTTTTTTTTTTTTTTTAAAGGCCATTTTCCCCGCTAGAGCGGGGGTTGGCCTTGCGGGCCCCATGACCTCATGGTTCCCTGTTTGAGGCAATGTTTTTATGGCCGGATGCCCTTCCTGACGCCAACCCTTGGTCACACTCTTATGATGCGCAGGGATGCGGTGTACCTATTCTAAATCGGGGTACACAGGATCATTCATCCCAGCAAGCTGGTACTCAATTTGCCGACCTCGGAAGGATGACAGGCTGAGTCAACCCCCCTGGCGTTAATTCAGTGATCGACCGGGATTCGAACCCAGGATCCTAGGATCCCAAGCCGGCACCCTAACCGCTAAGCCAACACCAGGCTAACCGTATGTTTAGGGTTATTATCTTGCTGTAGGATGAACCCCTGACTCACGCTCGTGTATACCAGAGGGTATTGCATGGTGCTGCAAAATGCTGTGGTAACCCTTTTGGCTCAGGGTGCCAGTCACTCTGTGCAAGTCACCGACTCTGGATCCAGCAAAAGAGCCCCAGACCATCACGCTTCCTCCATGTTTGACAGTTGGTGTCACACACTGAGGAACCATCCTTTCGCCTACTTGACGGCGTTCAAAAACCCTGTGTGATGAACCAAAGATTTCAAATTTTGATTCATCGGTCCATAAGACCTTCTTCCAGTCTTCAGTAGTCCACTGGCGGTGCTTCATGGCCCAGGCAAGCCTCTTTTTCTTATTTTGCCATCTTAGCAATGGCTTTCTTACTGCCACTCGACCTGTCAAACCTGCAGCTCGAAGTCTTCTCTTCACAGTTGAAACTGAGACTTGCTTACTTCGACCAGTGTTAAGCTGTGCTTGAAGCTGTTGTCCTGTGAGCTGCCTATCACGCAATCTGTTGACTCTCAGAAATTTGTCTTCTGATTCTGTTGTGGCTTTGGGTCTGCCAGACCTCTTCCTGTCAGAGTTTCCTCCAGTTTCCAAGTGCCTTTTGATGGTGTAGGAAACTGAACTCACTGACACCTTGGCTTTCTTTGTAATTTCTCCAAAGGAAAGACCTACACTTTTAAGGGTTATAATGGTCTGTCTTCCTTTGTTAATTGCCTTTTCCTTGCCATTATGATAGCAATATACAACTTCCTGCAGTGCAATATTGTCCAAATAATGCTTCAGAGGGTGTAATAACAGTCTGTTCCAATACTGCTTTTATACAGACAGGGGGTTTGTAATCAAACAAGCGTTACGCCGAGGTCCCCCGTCGGTGAAGCGATGCGAGTTGACAAAGTGGAAGACGCAAGGCAGCCATCTTGGATTTTGACGTGGCGACCCAATTTTCAAAAGCGTTCTCCCCTATGCGTAGGTACACCCACACACCAGATTAGAAGTTAGAGTTCGTTTATTAGTCCCCTACCGGTGTGCACCGGAGGGGACTATAGGTTTGCACACCGTCCCGCCGTCCGTCAGTCTGTCAGTCCGTCAGTCCGTCACGCAAAGAACAGTTTTCCGGACTTTTTTTCTAAACGCTTAATGCTAATGATTTCAAACTTGGCACATGGTTTCCTCATGATAAGTTACAGATCAAGTTCGAACTTCACGACGTTCCGATCATTTTTGACAAAGTTATGGCACTTTGAACTTTGGGAATTCTGATAATTCTGATGATCCTTAACTCAGTGCCATTTTAAGTTTTAATTTCCTTTAAAAAAGATTTTCTCTGCAATAATAGGACCGATTGAGATCAAATTTTCACCATAGGAGGGACTCGGTCTGTAGAATATTTTAATGGTAATTATGACGTCACAGGTCACGTGGTTCTGGCGCCATATTGTTTTTCGTGAAAACACGAAAACCCCTTTTTCTCTGCAACGGCTGAACAGATCGAGGCCAAACTTTGCAGGCACAATCGCATACCCATGACAAACAAAAAAGTCACCGAGCATGACGTCATGCATCACATGGTTTCAGAGTTATGACGTTTTTAAACATGAACCTTTAAAACAGAGCCCCTCCCTCATTTTTGATCCAATCGAGGGGAAACTTCACAGATCTGTTCCACATGTCAGTCTACTAAAATGTCCTTTTGGAATTTGCGATAGCTCACGTGGTTTGGCAGATATCGTTAATTAAACGAACATATTTAAAAAATGGATATCTCTTGAATCGCTTTATTGATCGACGTGAAACTTCATACTATAGTACTTTGGTAGGGGACATGTATTGCAGCGCAATACTCAGAATGCTTGTTTTTCAAGATATTCCGCTCACAAGGTTCAGACATACATGGCGTCAGACATACATGGCGGCGGCCATCTTGGATTTTGACGTGGGTTGCACCCACACACCAAATTTGAATGCGGTCCTTCGCTCATGCATGCACGGACGGATGGACGGACACACGGACGGAGGGGAAAACCATAGTCCCCCTTTCGCTCCGCGGTGCGACGGGGGACAATAATCAGCAGAGGTTGGGACACCTGCAGGAATTGTTTGCATCAACTTTCAAGGCTTAATTTACTTACATTGCTGGAGAACAGCTGTAAGTTGTTAACCCATTACTTGTTCCCTGAAGAAGGCCTTTTGTTACAACATAACTGTGCAATTTACATTATTTTCCCGTTTTTGCTAACCGAAACTTTTTTTTTAACCTCGAGCAGTTTACTGCTTACCTTTGTGCCATTTCAGGTTATTCAATGGACTTGAATTGCTTAAATTTCAATAAAAACTGGAAAAATTGAGGTGTTCTAAAACTTTTGACCGGTAGTGTATACGAGAGAAGGTTAGATTTTGTGCTAACTGTTGCTGTTATCAATGAAAATTGGTTTTGGTATATAAATTCTGCAGGACATGGGGTTATGTTTTTTCATTATTATTATTTTTTCCTCTGCAGTTTCTTAAAATATTCATTAAAGAGCTAAGTACACAGTGCATGCAGAATTACATTGGTGAACATCTCATTAAGAGACATTGGTGAACTTGTACATGGATGTACAAGGACAATCAATAAGAATGATCAAGTCAACACAGTTACCTCTTTGATGTTCCCACCTCCGCAGTTTGGGTGTGGCCTGTTTGGTGTTCTCCCCGGAACACTTAGCTCATTATGTTATGACCCGAGGTTCAAAACCCATAGACTGCTTTTGGTTTGTTTCTGTCTATTTACTCTATTAATGTCCTGATAATTAATGATAAGATTTAAAAAATTCCCTTTTTAAGGCCATTTTCCCTGCTAGAGCGGGGGTTGGCCTTGCGGGCCCCATGACAATCATCATGGTTCCCTTTTTGAGGCAATGTTTTTATGGCCGGATGCCCTTCCTGACGCCAAACTTTTAGTCACCTCTTACGACACACAGGGATACGATGTACATATTCTAAACCGGGCACACACTGGCACATTGATCCCAGCAAGCTGGTACTCAATTTGCCAACCTCGGAAGGATGACAGGCTGCATCAACCCCCTGGCGTTAAATCAGCAATCGACCAGTATTCAAACTTAGGATCCTAGGATCCCAAGCCAGCACCCTAACCGCTAAGCCAACAAAAGGCTCCCTTATAATTAATGTTAAGGTAGCTGGTAAAGTCTCCTGGGGCTCTTTAACTAACTGCATGAGATGTGTCCATGCTCTTCCATGAGACGTGTCCATGCTCTTCCATGAGACGTGTCCATGATCTTCCATGAGACGTGTCCATGCTCTTCCACGAGTCGTGTGCATGCTCTTCCACGAGATGTGTCCATGCCCTTCCACGAGATGTGTCCATGCCCTTCCACGAGATGTGTCCATGCCCTTCCACGAGATGTGTCCATGCCCTTCCACGAGATGATGCGTACATGCTCTTCCACGAGATGATGCGTACATGCTCTTCCACGAGATGATGCGTACATGCTCTTCCACGAGATGATGCGTACATGCTCTTCCACGAGATGATGCGTACATGCTCTTCCACGAGATGATGCGTAACATGCTCTTCCACGAGATGATGCGTACATGCTCTTCCACGAGATGATGCGTACATGCTCTTCCACGAGATGATGCGTACATGCTCTTCCACGAGATGATGCGTACATGCTCTTCCACGAGATGGTGTACATCCTCTTCCTTGAAATGATGTGCACATTCTTTTCCATGAGATGTGTACATCCTCTTCCATGAGATGTGCATTAGCCTTTGATTGCTGTTAAAAAAAAATCTCCAAATCGCTTTGAGACTGGTTTGAGGTTTTGTTTTCACCACTGAACTAGCCATGTGTATGTCTGTCTGTCATACCAGCCTGTCTGTCTGTCTGTTTGTCTGTCTGTGAACAGGATATCTCAATAAGTTGTGGACGGATTCGGAAGAAATTTGGTGGACATGTTGGGTGTGTGGTAAGGTGACAAGGATGAATTGATTCCATTGTAGTGAATATCTGAATCCGCATCCGGATACGAGAACTTTTAAGCGGTGAAGCTGATGGGCTCTATCGGGTAATTCAAAAGATTTCTAAATTGTAATTCTAAAGGGTTAAAAAGGGTAACTCTAAAGGGTTCTAAAGGGTAATTCTGATGGGTGCTAAAGGGTAATTATAGGACAGTTGATCCAATTTTGGTGAAGACCCGGATCTGGATACGAGAATTTTTAAAAATATTGAGTGATTCTTCACCATTGAGAAATAGGGCCAAAAACAATGTCGAGCACAATATTTCAAAAAGTTGTGGACTAGTGACAAAACTAGGTGGATGAGTTTGTTAGGTGACGAGAACAGGCCAATTAGAATTTGGTTCAGGTCCGGATCCAGATCCGGCCTATCAGTGGGATACCAAACGTAAACTGTTCAGCCTGGTGGAGGTATGCGCTCCACCAAGTGCTGTTCTAGGTTTAAAATGGTTTCATCTGAATTTTTATAAATTATATTTCTTGTGTAAAGTTGTGTGCATGGACAGCGTATAGTATTGGGACAGCTTGTTTTCTACATTCCATAGGCTCTGGATGCCTTCTTCTTCGTGGTAGCTCAGGACGGGAAGATTGTGTTTGCATCAGAAAATGTTGGCCGCTTCCTGAATTGTTCTCGAGAAGAACTAATGTATCGCAGCGTGTATAGCATACTGCATCCAAGCGACCATGCTGAGTTCTTGCACAACTTGATGCCTCAGGGTTATGGTGAGTATACAGGATTTGTGATGGTGGATGCTGTGTACATAGATAAGCACAACAATCTTTATTATTCACTTGCCTGGAAACAAACAACTTGTACGCAGTTTCCATGTACATCTCAACCATGGGTGAAACCATGATGCCCTTGATGCTGCATCTCCATGTAATTTAGCCATCCTGGTTTGGACTGTCAAAGCAAGCTCACCCGCATCTTATCCTAACCCTCTCCTAAAGAAAACTTACACAGGATGGGATGAAGGCCGGCCAATCAGGTGATGAGTTGGCCTGTACATTTCGAGTCAGACAAAAAATCCAGACTTTATTTCTGGTCTTCCAGTGATTCTAATGATTATTTGGCGCATTTTGAAGCACTGATTCAGCAGTACGGAAGAAAGGTTGCATTTTCGATAATGATGAAGATTAGATGTGAGCTATCACTTGGAGATGACTAGTCCCTTATCCTGATCCTTTGCAACCTGTCTCTCTCTTTCTGCCACCTTTACTCTTTTGAAAAGTGACAACTAATATTTTGTATTGTCGTAGGCCAAAAAATGGCACCGATCCTGTCGGTTTTCTCAAAAGGCTCATTGACAAAGAAGGGTCCACATCCAACAAGAATGCTCACTGAATGGCAATGCAATTTTTTTTCATTTTTTTAAATTTTTTGCTATGCGAGGCTAGACAATCGTGGGCGGACTATTTGAGAACCCGGGTTGGTACAGCATGCTTTTCATCCCGGATTGAGTGGGTGCATGAAAACTGGTTATTAACCGTGTATTGTATTTGGTCATATAGTTTGAAGTTTAACATTGTTCACTACCTGCAGCAAATGGTGTTCCAAATGGGCGTGGTGGCAGCACGTTTGTGTGCCGGATTCTCACCCAACACTCCTCACTGCCTGATGGAGCTGCCGGTCCCGGCCAGAATTGCTGCACAGTGCAATGTTTTACAGCTTTGCATTCCAGTACAATCCCTGCCGACAGTGGTGGTATGACTTTTGCATAAATTTCTCTTCATCAAAATGGGCTCATTTGTGTTGAGGAATTTCACATTTGTATATTTATAGGACTAGCAAGTTGGCCGTGCCCGTACAGGATTCTAGACGGGGTAGGGATTAAGGCGGCACAAATGCAAATGGTGTCTTCTGTCATCGAGCCAGCAAGCTGGGAGCAACAAATCACATTTATTACCACATCTGATGTAATTTAAATGGTCTAATGGTGGTGAGGTGCTCCATTTGAAACTGATCGATATACAGTCACGTGAAAAAGTAAGTACACCCCATGTAAAGTTTTGACTTTTTCAACATATTTCAACATACAGCTATTTGATCTTAATTTCAACAATATTGATAGATAAAGGTGATATAATATAACAAATATCATGAAACATTTACATTTTGTAGTCCATTGTATGATTTAAATAAACATAAATGCAAATTTTGCATGTGGAAAAAGTAAGTACACCCTTGGCTCCAATAGGTGGTATTGCCCCCTTTGGCAGAAACAAGCTCAAGTAGGCATTTCTTATAACTGTCTACCAGTCTCTCACATCGACTGGGAGAAATTTTTGCCCACTCTTCCATGCAGAATTCTTTTAGCAAACTTACTACAAATACCTAAAATTCGAATCAGATGCACCAGCTCAGGTGCAAATGATTAGAACATCGTTAGAGAGGATCTTGGAGGAACCTGTCTGATTTAAACCTCAGACATTTAGTTTGGTTTGCTCTTTGTTGTTTAAGTGTGCGGCGTCACCATGCCCAGATCAAAAGAGCTCTCTGAGGCCTTCAGAAAGAAGGTTATAGATGCCTACGAGTCTGGGAAGGGATTTAAAAAGATCTCCAAACAATTTGAAATCAATCATTCGACTGTCCGGAAGATCATCTACAAGTGGAGAAGATTCCAAACAACTGCCAACTTGTTCAGGCCAGGCCGCCCCAGCAAGTTCAGCCCAAGAGCAGACCGCAAGATGCTGAAAGAAGTCTCAAAGAACCCCAGAATGTCATCACGGGACCTACAGGTAGCTCTTGCCACTGTTGATGTCAAAGTGCACGAGTCTACCATTAGAAAGAGGCAGAACAAAGTTGATCTGCATGGGAGGAAATATTATAGTTTGGGGCAGCTTTTCTGCATCAGGGCCTGGGCAGCTCACCATCATAGAATCCACTATGAATTCTTCATTGTACCAGAGGGTGCTTGAGGATAATGTGAGGCCATCTGTCGGAAAGTTGAAGCTCAACCGAAGGTGGACCTTGCAACATGACAATGACCCTAAACATACCAGTAACTCCACCAAGGAATGGCTGAAAAGAAAGAAATGGAGGGTTCTGGAATGGCCAGGTCAAAGCCCGGATCAAAATCCCATCGAGATGTTGTGGGGGGATTTTAAACGAGCTGTACATGCAAGAAACCCCTCAAACATCGCACAGCTGAAAGAATTCTGCATGGAGGAGTGGGCAAAAATTTCTCCCAGTCGATGTCAGAGACTGGGAGACAGTTATAAGAAACGCCTACTTGAGGTTGTTTCTAGAGCCAAGGGTGTACTTACTTTTTCCACATGTGAAATTTGCATTTATGTTTTTTTAAATTATACAATGGACTACAAAATGTAAATGTTTCATGATATTTGTTATATTATATCACCTTTATCTATCAGCCTGGTGTTGGCTTCGCGGTTAGGGTGCCGGCTTGGGATCCTAGGATCCTGGGTTCGAATCCCGGTTGATCGCTGAATTAACGCCAGGGGGGTTGACTCAGCCTGTCATCCTTCCGAGGTCGGCAAATTGAGTACCAGCTTGCTGGGATGAATGATCCCGGTGTGTACCCCGGATTAGAATAGGTACACCGTATCCCTGCGCATCGTAAGAGGCGACCAAGGGTTGGTGCCAGGAAGGGCATCCGGCCATAAAAAAAAACATTGCCTCAAACAGGGAACCATGATTGTCATGGGACCCGCAAAGCTAACCCCCGCTCTAGCGGTGAAAAATTGCCTTAAAACGATCATTCATTCATTCATTCATTCATTCATTCATTTATTCTTTATCTATCAATATTGTTGAAATGAAGATCAAATAGCTGTATGTTGAAATATGTTGAAAAAGTCAAAACTTTACATGGGGTGTACTTACTTTTTCACGTGACTGTATGTAGCATTTTAAAGCCAATGGTCCTTGATATAAATATGTATTGGTGTCGAAGCAGTTGACCAATTGAAAATTAATATGATCATTTGTTAGCAAATGATGTACTCTTCTAGTTTGTGCATTGTATTATTTTCGCTTGGATCCTTTACCTTCTCCTTCTTGCCCTTCTTCTTCTTCTTCTTGCTTTTGGACTAGTTGCTCTTCAACTTGTTGCTCTTTGACTTCTTGCTCTTCAAATTCTTGCTCCTCCTTTTTTTATTTTTGCTCTTCGACTTCTTGTTTCTTCTTCTTCTTGCTGCTGCTGCTGCTGCTGCTGCTATTGTCTCACCATCTGTATTATTTGTTCCAGATGTGCAGACGTGCTTGCTCTGCGTCCTGCGTCCAATTCCAGAGCGACCACCTGTGGAGACTCAAAGCTTCTCCACAAGACAGGATATTAATGGTACATGTTGAGATAAACACTACTCCTTGTTTAGTTTTGAGGAGTATAGTATAGTGTGTACCGATGAAGTTTCCATAAGTTGGCCTCCAACATTGTTTAAATTTAATTAGGCCCCCCCAAAGTTTTGTGAATGTGACATTGCTAACTTCCTCCAGGTAAGGTAATTGGCATTGAAGCAATGAAGTTGCGTAGTGTTGTCAAGGTGGGATGGGAGCAGCTGGTGCGGGGATGTTTGCAAGCCTTCTACTACACCAGCTTAGTGCAGCAGCACCACATGCAAGGTAATCTGTACTGGCAGTTTTAAAATAAATATGTTACTCTGAATTTTCATTGCCGTTCCTCACTTTTTGGCGTAACGTTTCTGTCCCATGCTTTTCTCATACATATAATCTTCTTACTGTGGATTTTCTATCATCCTGCATCTTTGTAGCATATTTTATTCAAATGTTCTGTGAAGGATTTTGATGCGTAATGCTACTGCCTTTGTAGCAGTTAAAACACAAGATTGGACATGATCTTGGGTACAGTTCATATTATTTGTGGCTCTTCAGTATGAATACAAATGTGAAACAATCATGAAACTTAAATAAAACACATCAGCCATGTGCTGCATATGAAAGAAGAAGAAGCACCATTTAAAGCCATATTTTTTTTATTGTGGCCTAGGACTCTGCCCGACACACAGTTGTTACTTCTGCCTGTATATGTCGAGAAACATTTTAAAATGCTAATGTGTGCTGCGTCCGCTACATTATGGCATACAGTGGTTCAGAAGCTGAATGAACTTTCTACTCATGTACCATTTAATATGAAGTAACAAAAATAATAAAACAAAAAATGTCATAGTTCCCGCCGTGGTTTTAGTAATTTTGCTGTGGAGTTAAAGGCTGTCAGTCGGCCATCTATGGTCAGATAACAAAACAAAATCTTCTGCATATGTATACTCATGTATTGTCTTTGTGCCAAATATGAAGAAAATCAAATGTCCGAGATGCATGTCCATTCACGATGCACGAGAGACATGCATGTCCGAGAAATGGATGGGGACACATTTAAATAACAAAATGGCCGTCAGTCGGCTATTTTGGATCTGATCTTGAAAAAAAAGACGTGCATATGGAAAGTATCATTCATTATATCTGTGTGCCAAATTTGAACACGATCGGTAAATGTATTGTTGTGGATTTGAGAATTGTTGTAAATATCACCCTCTGTAAGTATAATGAATTCTTGTAAATATCTCCGTTTGGTGTGTAAAGGTCAAAGGTCGTCCTCCTAGTTAATCCATATAAATACACGCAGGCCACCATATACCCTTCTAAATAGTTATTTCTTTATTATGTGTATTAGTTTAAGGCTGTGTTTCCCATTAATTGACTGCATTGCACCGAATTCAAATAAGATAGATCCCCTTTCAATTCCCCATTTGTCCGCAATTGCCAACTGCATTCGCCCTCCATTGAACACGCGGTCGGTACGGAGAAGAAAGGCATGTCTCCGCCCTCGTCATCGGAAGGAGGAGTGAGCCAGCCCTTGCCGACCAATCAAGCACGAGAGGTTTGGCTTGAGAGGGCGGAGGAAGAACGATCGGGGAGGTTCGCGGAGATTCGAGGGTGTGGCCTATATAACCCGTCATGTGACGCCCCCACCAGAGATGATTGAGGGAGAGAGATGCACAAAAAGAGTCCACCAAGAGAAGGGAGAAGTTCATCAAAAGGAGTTTACCGCAGCTTTGAGCAAATAGCAGGTTTGAACAAACCAGAGCTGAACCAACGGCAGTTTTGACCACAGCAGCTTTGAGCGTCGAAAGCGGTTTTCGGCCGTGGCTACAAAGCGACGCCGCCGTGCGAACACGCCTGCGGAGGAGCGGCGGCTGCTCACTCCCGGCCCGACCATTCTCCTGCTCCAACTGAACCTTCCTCTCCTTCCAGCCATTCTTGCCATTCATCCCTGCCTTCATTCCCTGTGTAAGTCTGATTGTCGTCTGTCTTTTATGTTGTCCTGGGGTATAAGTAAGACTGTTTAGGTAAGTTAATATTGCACTTTGTCTTCTGGTCCTTCCATCCTTCTGTCTTTATTTTCTTATCTTTCCTTCTCCTTGGTTACTTTTCATTGTGTACATAATAGTAGTAATAAATCATATTTGTTCTTCCTACTTTTGCCTTCTTCTTCTTCACATCCGTTCGTCTTTGAGGTTTCCACATTGAACACCTGTGGCATGATTTGGCCAACGTTTAAGAATCGGGTCAGTTACTTGCTAATGGTTCGTGCCGCGGCTGCTAATCCGCTCGGCAATTAACATCTGGTCCGCGGTCGCGAACGAGGTTGCTCACCTGCCTTTCCGGAGGGAGGTTGGGCAACTTCAGGACTCACGTCGGTCAGTCATACACAAGGGGATTAATCCCCCCTTTTTAAGGGGAAAAAGGCCGACGGAGTGATCCGTAACTATGTCCGAAAAATGGTCGAGGGCGTGGTCAATATTGGGTTTTTCACAACTAAAATGGCTACCAGTCTACTAGTCGGCCATCTTTGATCAATTGCAAAATAAAGTTAAGTCCACGTATATGCCGTCATGTCCTGGGCTTGTGCCATGCTTGAACAAAATCGGACCATGCATGTTCAAAAAATGGCTAGCGACACATTAAAGTAACAAAATGGCCGACAGCCATCTCGGATCTGTTCTCGAAAAGAAATGACGTACATATGTAAGCCATCATTCATTGTATGTGTGCAAAGTTTGAATAAGATTGGTAAATGCATGTCCGAGAAAAGGTTGAGGACGGTTTTTTTTAACAACTAAAATGGCCGCAAGTCGGCCATATTTGATATCATCGTGAAACAAAATGATATGCATATGTCGTGGGTTTTACTCTTTCCCAGGAATAAGCACCTTGTTAAACTCGGACAGTGTACCAGAGGCTTATTATAGATTAGAATACATGCATGGGAGACGTTTGGTGTGGCGTGTAGGCCAGTAACACCACATCACAGTGACATCATGTTCCCCACACAACCGGCCCCAACATCTCAGCGAGCCACAACCCATAGTCGGCTTAATATACTTTCCTCTAGGACAAAGATCAAAGAACTCAAACAACGTCCCAAGTTGACAAGGCAGAATAAGTCTCATTCGGCACGAATGTCTTCGCCAAGGTCAATCATGGGGACATTTGTGTCAACAGTTTTTCAAAGTCCGACAACCAGACGCCAGGGAATTGGGTCACAAGGTTTTTTCAACCTGGAACACTGCTGCCCCCCTCAGTATAGGGGTTTAATGAAATCCCCTTCACATATGCATACCATCATGTATTGCCTTTGTGCCAAGTATAAACAAAATTGGTGCACACATCTCCGAGATATGGTTGCGGGTGCATGGAGGACGAATGGATGAAACCAAATCCATAACTTGGATTTGTATAACGGACTAAGTCTAATGGGGGATAATAATGACTTCTTCTTGTCACGTTTGATATACACTACTCACAATAAGTTAGGGATAATGGCAGGTTCTTCGGTGTGGTTGATTTTGTGTATTAATTATGTTGAAAAAAGTTGTTGGTCCTAATTCTATGGTTATTAATGAGTGTGAAAAAACACAGCATTCTTGATTTCAATACCATAACCCTAACCCCTATAAAAAAGTTAACTTACTCCCACAATGTCCCTAACTTATTGTGAGTAGTGTATCTCAAAAATCTTTGCAGGCAATTCTACAGTCTGTTGTTGAAACATTATGAGCCTGTTGGAGCAGGTATTTCCTCCATTTTGAGTTTGAAATTTTGTAGATTACCTTTGTTTTATACATGCAGCACAAATCCTAGTACAGGAGTTTCTCATTACAACAAGCATACATTAAATGGAGTTGTCACTTTATAAAATAAAAACGTATTGTAGTGGGACAGTTATCTGTGTTTTGCCAAGTTACAGCAAGTGAGAAAGGTACACCTTAGTGTGTCATGCACCATTGAACATAGTGTAAATACATCAACACAGATCCTTGCTATGCAGGTTGCAGCATAAAAACCACAAAAGTGCACCACTTGTGGCACCCCAATGCACGGTGCAAAACAGTATACAACCATATCAGCTATTGCAACCTTAGATAAGCACAGCCCCAGATAAAACCATGGCATTTATTAAGTTTGCGGCACCAGATAAAAACCACGCTATGTTAAAGCTCCAGCAATGCATGGAAGATAGGACTATAATAGAGCCTTGGCCTGTTTTTGGCCACCCCATGCTGCTAACTCTATAACTATTGCAGAAATCTTTTGCCTTGATGTTTGATATAAATCGACCAAGAATCTCATGAGACAGCTTTGCAAGGGGAAGTTGCGGCAACAATTTGAACTGGATAGTGATAGCATTTCACAGAATAAATCTAGAACGACACTCGGGAGAGTGCAAACCTCCACCAGGCTCAACAGTTTGTTTTGTATCCCACTCATAAGCCGAATCTGGATTCGCACCTGAACCAAAATCTAATCTGCTTGTTCTTGTCTCCCACCCAACTCATTTATCAAGTTTCATTCAAATCCGTCCACAACTTTTTGAGATATCGTGCTGTATATAGGCTTTAGCCCTATCTCTTAATGAGGAAGAATCATTTAAAAATGCTCGTATCCGGATCCGGATTTGGATCTTCACCAAGATCTAATCATTTCGACCTTGTCACATATCTATCATCTCTACCAAATTTTGTCCAAATCCATCCACAACTTTTTGAGATATCCTGATCACAAACAGACAGGGGTGAAAACACAACCTCCGTCCACCTTCTGTGACTGAGATAATAAAAGCCCGCCCATTGCTTATCACTGTAATGGTGTATACGCCATGGCATGAAGATCCTTCGGAGAAGTGGAAATTCTCATCGCTATCCCTATATTGGCATATAATTATTTCACAATACTGGTTTGACAGATTGTTTATTACCTGCGCCACCGAAGGTGGATGGAGGTCATGTTTTCACACCTGTCTGTCTGTTTGTCTGTGAGCAGGATATCTCGAGAAGTTATGAATGGATTCAGACTAAATTTGGTGAACACAATTTGGTTATTTGGCGATAAGGACGAATTGAATCGAACTTGGTGAAGATCCAGATACGGATCCGATAATTATTTTAGTGATTCTTCACCATTGAGTGATAGGACCAAAAACGATATGTAAAACAATATCTTAAAACGTTATGGATGGATTCGGATGAAACTTGGTGGACAGGTTGGTGTGTGACAAAGACAGTTAATTCAATTGGTGAAGATCCGGATCTGGATATGAGGATTAAAAATATATATTTTGAGTGATTCTTCACCATTGAGAGATGGGGCCAAAAACAATGTATATTATAGCATGATATTTCAAAACGTTGTGGACGAGTTATGACAAAACTAGGTGGATGAGTTGGTTAGGTGACAAGAACAAGCCGATTCGATTTTTGTTCAGGTCTGGATCCAGATCCGGCCTATTGGTGGGATTCAAAATGTAAACGATTCAGCCTGTCGGAGGTATGCGCTCTACTGAGTGACGTTTTAGTTTTAGCTGTTTTGCTTAAGCTTAGTTTGAGTACAGAAACTATGTGGATGGGCTCTGCATTTTGAGATGCTTTCTACGTATTTTGTTTGCTGGCCGTTATACTGAGATAAATGTAATTTATATGGCTTTGTGCCTTGCTGGAATTATGAGACTATTGTCTTTTGATATTCCATTAACACCTTTTGTCCTTTGATGTTGTTTCATCTCCTTGCTATTTGGAGACTGTTTCTATGACAGTTTTAATCTTAGTCATGAACATCTGCCTTTCCCCCACATTTCACTCACCCTAACCTCCAAGACATTGTGACGCTGACTTCGAGGATACTCTTTGAGTACCCTGAGTATGCCTACTAACCTTTGTCGAGATACTAAAGTAGGAGTTTGTAAGCAACTAAGAACTGACAGTTTTTGCTTTCTAGACACACTACATTATATCAGAAAGTTCCTGTATTTTGTTGCTTATTGGTATTCTTGATGCTGAGCTCTCCTGTTTTCTTTCATTTGCAATTTGATGTATGTATGTATGTATGTATGTATGTGTGTGTGTGTGTGTGTATATATATATATATATATATTGTTGTGGATATGAGAATGTTTTTTTATTTTGTTGTTGTGGTAAAATGTTGTTGTAAAAGGTTGTTGTAAAATATCACCCCTCCTCCCTCCGTTTGTGGTTGTATAAAGGTCAAAGGGCGTTTCCGTAGTTAGTCCATAAAACATACATGCAGGACACGATATATCCTTTCTTTTGACAGTTATATCTTATTCTGTGTATTAGTGTAAGGCTGTGTCTTCCATTAATTGAAATACTCCATTGCACCAGTGAAAGAGATAGATTCCCTTCATTCCCATTCCCAAAACCTCCATTCCCCCTCTCGTCACTGCTGAGCCCTCGATTACCAATTACCTCCGATCCAATTGCCGCCATTAACCACGAGGCATTGAGTCGGAGAAGAAAGGCGTGTCGCACCTCGTCAGAGGGGAGGAGGGGCGCGCCCGCCCGTCGTCATCCAGGGCGGAGCCCGAGGGTCGCGCGACCAACCAGGGCCGAGGTGAGCACCCCCGATGGGCGTGTCCAAAGCGCCGGGGGCGTGATCGCTGGGGGCGCTATAAAAAGCGCAACCGGAAGTGAGTAGAGAGAGATGCACTCTGGGTTGGACTGAGTCGGTCGCAAAAGAGAGAGAAGGGTTGTTGAGGGAGAAGAGTTGGTTGAGGAGTTGGTTGCAAGGTTGTTGGTTGCGGTGAGGAGTCGGTGGTGAGGAGTGAAAGAAGCAAGGAAGAGTTGAGGGTTTGGACCAGACAAGTCCTGAGAACGTAGCGGACAGAGGCCGCAGCCGCAAGACCACCCAACCGCCAAAGGGGGCCTGAACGGCGGTTTGGAGCAGGGCCAAAGAGGAACGGCGGCTGCTGAACGCGCCGGTTGTGCTGCGGGACCCCCCCTTGGACCTCTCCCTCTCCCTCCAGCCATCCACCTTCTGCCATTCCTGGCATCCCCCGCGTGAGTCAGCGTTCTGTTTGTTCTGTCCTGGGATAAGTTAAGCCTGTAGGTAAGCTAAATTTGCACTGTGTCACCTGCGTCTTATGACTATGTGTTGTAAATAAAACTTGATTGCTCCTTTTTGCTTGTGTGTGTAAATAATAAAACCCATTACTCGTCTGTACGTCTTCTCGTTTTATTCCTTTTCCTCTTTGCATTCGTCGTTTTTGTCTTTTCCCCTCATTGAGCAGCTGCGGTGCGATCCGGCCAAAGTCTGGGTGAATCGGGTGAGTTTTTGTTAGGTCGCGGTTTTAAACCACCGCTCGGTCTATAACATCATAACCGCGATCTGTAACAATTGGTTGTCAGGAGTTGGATTCGAACCTGGGACTAAATTTATTTAGCCCAAATTTTGGAACACCAATTGTACTATTAGTGTAACAATTGGTGTCTGGGAGTGGAATTCGGGTCCCGAACCAAATTTTTAAAACATCTAAAAAAAAATTTTGGTCAAAATTACGAGCTGCCGAAATTTGGTTTTTTTTTAAGCAAAACCCGAATTTTGAAATCGCGCCATGGCTGTTCAAGGCGACGGGATGCCGGTGGGAGAGATAGACGGGGTAGAATCGACCCAGGACTTAGGAAAAAAAATGGTGGAGGAGAGTAAAGAAGGTGTGGTTGCGGGAATATCAGGTGCACAAAATGGCAGCCTCCCGTACGTGACGGCGATAGCCGGACCCGCAGTGCCAATGGACTGGGGTGTTTGCATGATGCATTTCAGTGCCGCTCTGAGGGGTGACAGTAAGGGATTTGATGCAATGATGGCTACCCAGGGGCTAGACGCGGAAAAAGCGAGGCACGAAGCAAGGTACAACCCGATTGGATTTGAGGAGCAAATAAACGCCACGGTAAAAAGAATACAGGAAGACATTGACCGCAGGTTGGGCGAGCAGGTCCCACGGGTGCACGGGGAGGTAACGCGTGTCGAAAAGCGCTGGTTGAGCGAAGCGGAGGAAAGCACGGGTACAATGACGGGGGTAGAAATCGCGACACGGGGTTTGGAAAAGCCGGCGACCGATGAAGTAGAGGGAATTTTATTAAAGCCAACAGTCGCCGAGGTTAATAAAGAAAAAGCAGTAGCGGGAATTAAAATTGAAGAGATGACGGAGGTAACCCGGGAATTGCAGGGAGAAATGGATTATGTACAAAGTCCCTGCTCAAATCATGATGCTGTACTCGCTAACCCGAAGGGAAGTTTGCAGGTTCGCGTGGAGAAAAGGATCCCCCAGGTGAGTCGTGCTGTATATTGTGCGGGTAGATTTTGCAGGAGGATGTTTAGCGACAAAAGAATTTTCGCGCGCTTGGGATCGAGGAAGCATCCGGGCGTTGGTGAAGGGTCCCGTGTGAGTGGAAATGGCACGCGTGGGAGGAAAAAGGTGTGCGTCGGCGAGTGGGTGTGTTATAAAGTGTGGGAGTGAAACCGAGTGCGAGCGAGAATGCACGTCGGGGTGTACGGCGAGTGACACGAATAGTGAGTTGGTGGTGGCGCAGGTGCGAGAGGGCACATCGGAGCGCGAGTGTGAAACCGAGTGCGAGCGAGAATGCACGTCGGGGTGTACGGAGTGTGACACGGAGAGTAAGGTGGTGGTGGAACGTGTGCGAGAAAGCACACCTGAATTGGTCATGGCGCGGGTGTGGGAGAGCCCATGTGAGCGCGTTAGTGGGTGGATGCAAGAGTGCACGCCCATGGTGAGTGTTACGGAGGACGTAACGGAGGAGAGGTGTGGACCGAAGTGTGCGCAAGAGGTGTGGTGTGTAACAGAGAGAGCGTTGGTGGAATGTACGGACGGCGTTGGAACGCCAGGTTTTGTGAGGGTGAAAGGGGTAGCGTATGCTTGTAAGCATGCAAGTGAAGCATCGATGGTAACCGGTTTAGTGGTTAGAGCGACGGATAGCCGATGCGAGCACTCGGTGCGAGGGGTGCTTGGTTGGGTGCGAGGCCCGGCGTCGATCGAAGCTGCGTCGTTTCTCTTCGAAGCGTCGTTGCCGATTCGGGCTTGGCCCCGCCCCACACGGTCGAGTCCGGGCTTTGTCGGGCGAGGCGACCGGTCCGGTTCGAGGGCGAGTGGGAGGAAGCGGAACGGTGCCCCCTCGTGGGGACGGGGTTCCGACCGGGGGAGATGGAGCCATCGGGCCCGGGACCGCAAGGTGCCGCGCCGAGATGGTGCGTGGAATCTCGGTCCAACCAAACCACCTCCCTTGAACCGAAAGCCGGACGGATTCAACCTGCAGGCAACCAAACCACCCGAATTCATTGCTCGGCTTTACGAAGCCGAGTTTAATGATGTCATGACGCACCGAGGCTAGGATATAGCGGACTGTGATGATGGTGATCGTGATAGTAATAGTGTTTTGGGCCCAAAATTAGAGAAAAACAAAATTTGATGATTGGCAAAGGATTGGCAGTAATGATTGGCAGATGATGAGTAGTGATTGGCAAATTTTTGATTGGTTGGAATTTAGGTGTACAAAATTGATAGTGAGAGACCCCCGATGTGGTGGGATGGCAAATCCACCATCCCTCACAGACGTGGGGCAAAGGAGCTATAGTTTATGGGGTGTATGGCAGTGAAAACTAGCCCGGGTGGGTTAGGTTATATTGTAGGGATCTAGAAGAGATTGACATTAGGTAACGTTAAGGTTAGTTAGTGACTGATACCTGTAGTGGGGACGCAGGTAGATTAGTGTGGATGATAATGACGTGGGAGCGCAATAGTTTAAAGGGACGACTGGGAAGCGCAAGTTTCAGAAGGGAGTAGTTAGCTGAGATGATGCCGTGTGTGTGAGGATTGAACAGGTGAGAATTGGACAGGTGTGATTGCACAGGTGTGCAACTGAACAGGTGTGTGGAGCAGTGTATGAGGGAGTAGTGGTGATTGTGTGTTGTGTTGACCAACTGGTCCAGGAAGAGGAGGAGGGTGCAGGTGGCACCAGGTAGGATTGCACAGGTGTGCAACAACAGGTGTATGTGGTTGTATGGAATAAATGGTATGGAGTAGTGGAATGGATGGTAGTGGAGTGAGAATGGTGGAAATTGTGGAGTGGAGTGGATGGTGCAAAGGTGTGAATGGGGGAAGAGTGGACCCCCATCACGGATACCCGGGGCGGGTAGTGTAAGTGTTAGGTAGAGGGTACAGGTAAATTGTAGTTGGATATTGGCATCTGTGGTGCGGGTGACAGAATGGTATGTGGATGGGTGCGTTGGTGTTGTGGAAATGGCTGGGCGTGTAGCCTGTTAGTGTGTGTAGTTGGTTGGGCGCTCCACCACTGTGAGGATGTCGGCCAGGTGAGGCCGCAGGTGGGCTCTGGGAGCCGGTAGTAGTTGTTGTGGATGGGGCCCGAGGATCCGGAGGACGGACCCGGGTAGCCCAGTGCCAGAGGGCACCGAGTGGGGTGACAGAGCCAGGAGGGGCCTGCCCCAGTTAGATAGGTTAGGGTGAGGAGCTAGGTAAGCTCGGGTGGCAACTGCAGTGGTGGAGGTGTGCAGGTGGGTAGACCCACTGGGAGAGGTACACGTCGCAGCCCAGAAATTGTGCTAGAGCACCGGGAGATGAATCGGGGGAGTGAGACCCCAAATTGAGAAGCACCACAGTTTGGCCAATGGGAATTGGTTTTTAGAACCCATAGTGTAAGAGGGCCAATGGTTTGGCCGGAGAAAGAACCCGGGTAGTGTAAAGTGTGTTAAAATCATTTAGAGGATAGTTAGGATGAAGGATCTCCTCGCACCATCTGCATCCACTCACCTGAGGTGACAGGTACTCCACACCATGCCATGTTTAATTATTTTTACTGTGCAAATGTTTGGAATGTGAGACGCATCATGACGTGGGTGTGACATTGTGCGTAATTCCATCTCTTCCTCCTTATGAGGATTGATGATGAATTGATGATGGCAAATTTTTGAAGTAGAGGGATTGTGGTGACGAATTTGGTATAGGGGAAATATGGGGAAGACGTGACAGTAGTGACGAATTGGTAATGTGTAGATTTTGTACATATGGCGTAAGGGCAAGGGTAGGCTAGGTGACAGGGGGGTGACGTACGGTAGGGACGAGCTTTCTCACTTCGCCCTCCGTACGCATTTTGCCTTGCATTGCCTTTTTGACGTGTACCCTTGAGACCTTACCCCTCGCTCATCTGTCTTGTCCCCCCTTTTTGTCTCCCACATGAGGACCTGAGCGCCGTTGGGCGCCGAGGGGAGCGTGCGTGGGTCGGCCATTGTGCGCCCGAAATTCCCAGAACCAGCTGTCTGCATCGATGCACCACGTTATGGACCACATGTCAGTGGCCGAGCACCACTTATGGACCCCATGGGTTGGGGCAAGGCCCCTCTGCTGGAACCGGCCATGAGGGCCCGAAATCTTGCTGGCGGACCTTGGCCACAGGGCACCGATGCCCCACAGGTGAACCACACTAGTCGGCCCTGTGGGCCATAAATAAAATCAAATAAAAAAAGGACACATTGGGCACACTTTATTGAAAATAGGCCGCCAGTAAGCAAAGCAAAAGAATGACAACATCTGGAAGAACAAATAATAACCAGCAGAGGGAGCCGAAGAGCAAGAGATCACCTGCAGGGTTTGGGTTTGTTGGATTTATTTTATTGATGAACAGTGGTGACTGCACTGATTGGTGCTTGAGGGTGTGTTGGTGCGTTATAGGTGCTTTCATGGTGCATTGATGCAGAGCAGACTGTCCTCCCCCCAGAAAGAACAATTACAGGTCCTGGGTTAGTTTTGTAAATAAAAATAGCGTCAATTGTAAATAATGCTTCCCACCGTCAGTGTGTAGTTTGAAGACCATTCCGCAATTCGGTTAACTGTGGGCGTAAGTCTGTTAGGCAGGGTGCAATGGAGCAGCGGGACACATTTATTTATGTTTTAAAACTGTCGCACTCAGGGTCAGGCTAAAAGTAGAGGGAACTACACCTACATGCCACACTAAGGTAAAAGTAATAGGCCCGGGACGTGCCTAAGGGGAGGAGGGTGCAGTGTTGTGGATATGAGAATGTTTTTTTATTTTGTTGTTGTGGTAAAATGTTGTTGTAAAAGGTTGTTGTAAAATATCACCCCTCCTCCCTCCGTTTGTGGTTGTATAAAGGTCAAAGGGCGTTTCCGTAGTTAGTCCATAAAACATACATGCAGGACACGATATATCCTTTCTTTTGACAGTTATATCTTATTCTGTGTATTAGTGTAAGGCTGTGTCTTCCATTAATTGAAATACTCCATTGCACCAGTGAAAGAGATAGATTCCCTTCATTCCCATTCCCAAAACCTCCATTCCCCCTCTCGTCACTGCTGAGCCCTCGATTACCAATTACCTCCGATCCAATTGCCGCCATTAACCACGAGGCATTGAGTCGGAGAAGAAAGGCGTGTCGCACCTCGTCAGAGGGGAGGAGGGGCGCGCCCGCCCGTCGTCATCCAGGGCGGAGCCCGAGGGTCGCGCGACCAACCAGGGCCGAGGTGAGCACCCCCGATGGGCGTGTCCAAAGCGCCGGGGGCGTGATCGCTGGGGGCGCTATAAAAAGCGCAACCGGAAGTGAGTAGAGAGAGATGCACTCTGGGTTGGACTGAGTCGGTCGCAAAAGAGAGAGAAGGGTTGTTGAGGGAGAAGAGTTGGTTGAGGAGTTGGTTGCAAGGTTGTTGGTTGCGGTGAGGAGTCGGTGGTGAGGAGTGAAAGAAGCAAGGAAGAGTTGAGGGTTTGGACCAGACAAGTCCTGAGAACGTAGCGGACAGAGGCCGCAGCCGCAAGACCACCCAACCGCCAAAGGGGGCCTGAACGGCGGTTTGGAGCAGGGCCAAAGAGGAACGGCGGCTGCTGAACGCGCCGGTTGTGCTGCGGGACCCCCCCTTGGACCTCTCCCTCTCCCTCCAGCCATCCACCTTCTGCCATTCCTGGCATCCCCCGCGTGAGTCAGCGTTCTGTTTGTTCTGTCCTGGGATAAGTTAAGCCTGTAGGTAAGCTAAATTTGCACTGTGTCACCTGCGTCTTATGACTATGTGTTGTAAATAAAACTTGATTGCTCCTTTTTGCTTGTGTGTGTAAATAATAAAACCCATTACTCGTCTGTACGTCTTCTCGTTTTATTCCTTTTCCTCTTTGCATTCGTCGTTTTTGTCTTTTCCCCTCATTGAGCAGCTGCGGTGCGATCCGGCCAAAGTCTGGGTGAATCGGGTGAGTTTTTGTTAGGTCGCGGTTTTAAACCACCGCTCGGTCTATAACATCATAACCGCGATCTGTAACAATATATATATATATATATATATATATATATATATATATATATTGTTACAGATCGCGGATTAAGATGTTAGTTACCGAGCGGTTTGGTATTGCCGCGACCGTTACAGGATCCCTGACTCACCCGATTCACCCAGAACTTTGGCCGTATCGCACCACAGCTGCGCAATGAGGGAAAAGACAAAAACGACGCAATGCAAGAGGAAAAGGAATAAAACGAGAAGACGTACAGACGAGTAATGGGGTTTATTATTTACACACACAAGCAAAAAGGAGCAATCAAGTTTTATTTACAACACATAAGACGCAGGTGACACAGTGCAAATTTTAGCTTACCTACAGACTTAATTAAATACCCAGGGACAGAACAAACAAAACAAACTCACGTATACAAGAAGGATGGAATGGAATGAATGTTGGAAGGAGGAATGGGAAGGTTCAGCTGGGGCAGATGGTTCGGGCTTGATCCCGCACGGGACGTCGGCTGGACCTCGACGGCCACCGATGCCACCGCTATTTGGTCCCCGCGGGGTAACGGGTTGAAGCTGCCTGGTGGAGTCAACGCTGCCTCTCTGGCTCAGCTCAGGGCGCGTCTGCCGTCTCTGGCGCAACTGCTGGTAATGGCCCTTGGCACCTTCTCTCTCTTGGCCCTGGTGTCTCCTCACCATTGACAACTCAACGCAACCAACGCAACCACTGACCCCTCGACGCCACCACTTCTCACCACCGACTTCTTACCACCGCAACCAACGCAACCACTGACCCTCCTCTGGCAACCGACTCAGACCAACTCACAGTGCATCTCCTCTGGGAACACCCCCCGCCATGGGTTATATAGGCCCCGCCCCTCAACCTTTGCGAACCTCCCCCAAACGTTCTCTCCCCGCCCTCTCAAGCCAAACCCCTTGTTCATGGTTGGTCGAGTGGGGCTGGATCACTCCTCCCCTCTCTGACGAGGTGGGGACCCGCCTTCCTTCCCCCAACCCTGCCTCGTGGTCAATGGCGGATGAAGGGAAAACCGCCCAACATGCAGTTGGCAATGCGAATTGCAATTGACGGAAAGGGGGGAATGGAAGTGTTGGGGAGTGGGAATGAAGGGAATCTATCTCTTTCACTGGTGCAATGGAGTACTTCAATTAATGGGAGACACAGCCTTACCCTAAAACACAGAATAAGAATATAACTGTCAACAAAGATATATCGTGTCCTGCATGTATGTTTTATGGACTAACTACGGGAACGCCCTTTGACCTTTATACAACCACAAATGGAGGGAGGAGGGGTGATATTTTACAACAACCTTTTACAACAACATTTTACCACAACAATAAATAAAAAATACATTCTCATATCCACAACACTGCACCCTCCTCCTCTTAGGCACGACCGGGCCTACAACTTTTATTTTTAGTGTGACACGTAGGTGTAGTTCCCTCTACTTTTAACCTGACCCTGAGTGCGACAGTTTTAAAACATAAATAAATGTGTCCCGCTGCTCCATTGCACCCTGCCTAACAGACTTACGCCCACAGTTAACCGAATTGCGGAATGGTCTTCAAACTATACACTGACGGTGGGAAGCATTATTTACACTTGACGCTACTTTTATTTACAAAACTAACCCAGGACCTGTGATTGTTCTTTCTGGGGGGGAGACAGTCTGCTCTGCATCGACGCACCATGAACGCACCCAAAAACACACCAATACATTCTCAAGCACCAATCAGTGCAGTCACCACTGTTCATCAATAAAATAAAACCAACAAACCCAAACCCTGCAGGTGTCTCTTGCTCTTCGGCTCCCTCTGCTGGTGATTATTATTTGTCTTCCAGATGTTGTCATTTTCATTTTGCTTTGCTTACTGGCGGCCTATTTGTATTAAAACTTGCACCCAATGTGTCCTTTTTTATTTATTTTATTTATGGCCCACAGGGCCGACTAGTGTGGTTCACCTGTGGGGCATCGGTGCCCTGTGGCCAAGGTCCGCCAGCAAGATTTCGGGCCCTCATGGCCGGTTCCAGCAGAGGGGCCATGCCCCAACCCATGGGGTCCATAGGTGGTGCTCGGCCACAGACATGTGGTCCATAATGTGGTGCATCGATGCAGACAGCTGGTTCTGGGAATTTCGGGCGCACAATGGCCGACCCACGCACGCTCCCCTCGGCACCCAGTGGCGCACAGGTCATGTGGGAGACAAAAGGGGAAAGACAATTGAGCGAGGGGTAAGGTCACAAGGGTACACATCAATAAGGCAATGCAAGGCGAAATGCGTACGGGGGGCGAAGTGAGAAAGCTCGTCCCTACCGTACGTCACCCCCCTGTCACCTACCCTACCCTTGCCCTTACCCCATATGTACAAAAATCTACACATTTACAAATTCGTCACTACTGTCACGTCTTCCCCATACTTCCCCGATACCAAATTCGTCTCCACAATCCCTCTACTTCAAAATTTGCCATCACCAAATTCATCATCAATCCTCATAAGGAGGCAGAGATGGAACATCAAAGCACAATGTCACACCCACGTCATGATGCGTCTCACATTCCAAAACATTTGCATCAAAAATAATTAAACATGGCATGGTGCGGAGTACCTGTCACCTCAGGTGAGTGGATGCAGATGGTGCGAGGAGACTTCATCCTAACTACTTTCTAAATGACATTAACACACTTTACACTACCCGGGGTCTTTCCCTGCCAATCCATTGGCCAACTTACACTACGGGTTCTAAAAACCAATTCCCATTGACCAAACTGTGGCGCTTCTCAATTTGGGGTCTCACTCCCCCGATTCATCTCCCGGGCCTCGCACAATTTCTGGGCTGCGACGTGTAGCTCTCCCAGCAGGTCTACCCACCTGCACACCTCCACCACTGCAGTTGCCACCCGAGCTTACCTAGCTCCTCACCCTAACCTAACTAACTGGGGCAGGCCCTCTCCTGGCTCTGTCACCCCCTGGTGCCCTCTGGCACTGGGCTACCCGGGTCCGTCCTCCGGATCCTCGGGCCCCATCCACAACTACCGGCTCCCAGAGCCCACCTGCGGCCTCACCTGGCCGACATCCTCACAGTGGTGGAGTGCCCAAACCAACTACACACACTAACAGTCTACACGCCCAGCCATTTCCACAACACTAATGCACCCATCCAAATACCATTCTTTCACCCGCACCACAGATGCCAATATCCAACCACAATTTACCTGTACCCTCTACCTAACACTTACTCTACCTGCCCCGGGTATCCGTGATGGGGGTCCACTCTTCCCCCATTCACACCTTCGCACCATCCACTCCACTCCACAATTTCCACCATACTCACTCCACGACCATCCATTCCAATACTCCATTTATTCCACACAGCCACATACACCTGTTGTTGCACACCTGTGCAATCACCTCACACCTGGTGCCACCTGCACCCTTCTCTCCCCTTCCTGGACCAGTTGGTCACACAACACACAATCACCACTACTCCCTCATACACTGCTCCACACACCTGTTCAGTTGCACACCTGTGCAATCACACCTGTTCAATCCTCACACACACGGCATCATCTCAGCTAACTACTCCCCTCTGAAACTTGCGCTTCCCAGTCGTCCCTTTGAACTTTTGCGCTCCCACGTCATTATCATCCACACTAAACTACCTGCGTCCCCACTACAGGTATCAGTCACTAACTAACCTTAACGTCACTTAATGTCATCTTCGCTAGATCCCTACAATATAACCTAACCCACCCGGGCTAGTTTCCACTGCCATACACCCCATAATCTATTGCGCATTTGCCCCACTCTTCTGTGAGGGATGACAGCGTTGCCATCCCACCACAGCGGGGGTCTCTCACTATCAATTTGGCACACCAAATTCCAACCAATTCAAAAATTTTCCATTTACTGCCAATTCTACCCACTATTATAAATTTCGTATCAAATCACTATCCTCATCACCCGTCTACTTATTACATCCTCTCGGTGCGCCAATTCACGTCTACAGCCCGGCTTCGTACAGCCGAGCAATGAACGCGGGTTCTTTTGTGCCAGCGGCTGGATACGTCCCGCATTCGGTGCAGGGACGGGGGCTTACCCGTGCCGAGATCCCACGCACCACCTCGGCGCGTTGCCATCCAATTGTCCGATCTGGACCTGCCGGCACGTCTCAATAGAAAGTGGTCGCCATGACGACCCTTCCTATCGGCCTGCCCGCTCCGCCTAGTGGAGCCCGGACGCGGCCGTTCCAAGCGAGGCACAGCGTGGATCGCGTACGGCGGTTCTTTCGAAACCGCCGTGGTTCGGATCCCCGCTGGTCCTCGCGGCACGCGAAGCTGCCCGACGCGCACCGAGGGCCCGATTCGGCTATAAGTCGTTCTAACCTCTAACCCGGTTACCGTCGACGCCTCACCTGGATGCTTACAAGCATACGCTACCCCTTTCTTGCTCATACATGCAGTCGTTTCCATGCTCCTCGTCGTACCTCTTCTTACACACCTCGGTACACTCATTCCGCTCACCGACTTGGTCACACACCTGACCACCGAACACCTTGGCACACATTCGTCGCTCGCACACCTCACCAACACACCTCTTCGCGCCCCTTTCTCGGTCACCTCCTTTGTGACAATCACAGGTGTGCTCTCACCCGCACACCCAACCACGTGCCTCACTACCAATTCCAGCGTGCATTCCCACTCACGCTCTACCATTCCAGGTGTGCATCCTTCCATTCCAGGTGTACATCCTCGCTCACCTGTCACAACCAACTCACGCTCCGTGTCACTCTCACTACTCTCACCTCCACCCTTGACAACGCACTCACCCTTACTCTCGACAGCGCACTCTTTCCTCATGCACCCGTCCGTTACACACCTTTCTCGCGCACACTCTTCCGCACATTCTCCCGTTACACCCTCTGTAACACTCACCACAGGCGTGCATTCTCCCTTACTCTTGACAGCATGCGCTTTCCCCATGCACCCGTCCGTTACACACCTTTCTCGTGCATCCTCTCGCGCACACTTTTTCGTTACTTCCTCCGTAACACTCACCACACCGCGCTTCCATGTACCCCCTCGCACACGCGCTTCGACCAACTCACTCTTGACGGCACACTCACTCCTTGGCGTGCACTTTTTCCTCACACACCCCATGGTCGGACATTCTCGCACACCTCTTTTTTCGCACACCAGACCTGTCGCACACTTCACCAACGGCCTTTCACGAACACCCGGATCCAAACCAATCCCCAAGCCGACTGAAGCTTTCCTCACATCATATACATTGCCACTCACCTCTGTACCTCGTCTCCGCACCTCCTTTGCCACCTGCAAACTCTTTATTTGGTTAGTGAGAATCACATTATGAGTTGAGCACCGACCTTGTACATATTCCGCTATCTCCTCCTTTATTTCTCTCTTAGTTTCTGTCCGTCTCTTCTTAATTTCACTCACCTCTTCTTCCACTTCCTCTAATTTTTGTTTAACCTCTTTTATTTCTCGGTGCGTCTCCTCAAGTTCGTCCTCTAAGGCTACCGTGACCGTCTCTATGTGCATCCTCACCTGCCGGTCCTTTGTCTCCATTATCTCTGTCACCTCGTCCACCCTCATTGTCAGTTCCTCACGTACCCTCTGACATTGCTTCTGTGTCGCTATTAATTCGTTTTTAATTTCTTTTTGTGTCGCCTTTAACCCTCCGAGTACTGCAGTGTTCTTTTGAACCTGCTCCACTAGTTCTTTTTGTCCCTCCGTCAGCTGTTCCACCTCCTCCGTCAGATCTTCTATTCCCCCTTGTAACTTTGCCGTATTATTCCTCACTTCTTTCTCCATACGCTTCTCACCTCGCTTTACCTCCTCGCGTAGCCCCGAAACCTCCTCACCCACACCTCGTCGTATCTCCTCCTTCATCTCCCCCATCTCTTTTGTAGATGCCACCCTCATCTGTCCCAATTCATTCCTCTGAGCATCCAGTTTACTTTCTAACCCGATTTGCACCTCCTCTATCTGGTTTCCCATTCGTTTGATTTCCCTGGCAGATTGTTCCCCTATTTCCCGCAATTTGTCTTCCATCCTATTTTCTAACCCCATTAACCCATTTTTCACCTCTTTTATCCCATTGTCTAACCCCTCAAAATTTTTGTCTAACTTCCCAAATTTCTTGTCTAACCCCTCACCAGTACCCTTCGCTTCGTCCCTCATTGCCCCCATTTGGTTTCCCATTACCCCCATTTGGTCACCCTGAGCCTTAATTTGCTCACTCTGAGCCCTCATTTTTGCCATCATTTCAATCATAAAAAGGCCCCAATCCATCGGCGGTGCTGCCACGGTCATGGGCGTGGCAAAATTTGGTGCCGCTACACCCACGTGCGCGAGGACGCCATTTTGCGCGCCTGATACTCCCTCAACCGCCTCCTCATTGCTCCCCTCCATCTGATCCTGGGTTACTCCTAACCCCTCCTCTAGCTCTCCCACCGGCATCCCATCGCCTTGACCAGCCATGGCGCGATTTCAAAATTCGGGTTTTTCTTAAAAAAAAACAAATTTCGGCAGCTCGTAATTTTGACCAAATTTTTTTTTTTTCCTCTATTCGTTTTTAAAAAATTTGGTTCGGGCCGCGAATCCCACTCCCAGACACCAATTGTTACAGATCGCGGATTAAGATGTTAGTTACCGAGCGGTTTGGTATTGCCGCGACCGTTACAGGATCCCTGACTCACCCGATTCACCCAGAACTTTGGCCGTATCGCACCACAGCTGCGCAATGAGGGAAAAGACAAAAACGACGCAATGCAAGAGGAAAAGGAATAAAACGAGAAGACGTACAGACGAGTAATGGGGTTTATTATTTACACACACAAGCAAAAAGGAGCAATCAAGTTTTATTTACAACACATAAGACGCAGGTGACACAGTGCAAATTTTAGCTTACCTACAGACTTAATTAAATACCCAGGGACAGAACAAACAAAACAAACTCACGTATACAAGAAGGATGGAATGGAATGAATGTTGGAAGGAGGAATGGGAAGGTTCAGCTGGGGCAGATGGTTCGGGCTTGATCCCGCACGGGACGTCGGCTGGACCTCGACGGCCACCGATGCCACCGCTATTTGGTCCCCGCGGGGTAACGGGTTTAAGCTGCCTGGTGGAGTCAACGCTGCCTCTCTGGCTCAGCTCAGGGCGCGTCTGCCGTCTCTGGTGCAACTGCTGGTAATGGCCCTTGGCACCTTCTCTCTCTTGGCCCTGGTGTCTCCTCACCATTGACAACTCAACGCAACCACTGACCCCTCGACGCCACCACTTCTCACCACCGACTTCTTACCACCGCAACCACTGACCCTCCTCTGGCAACCGACTCACACCAACTCACAGTGCATCTCCTCTGGGAACACCCCCCGCCGTGGGTTATATAGGCCCCGCCCCTCAACCTTTGCGAACCTCCCCCAAACGTTCTCTCCCCGCCCTCTCAAGCCAAACCCCTTGTTCATGGTTGGTCGAGTGGGGCTGGATCACTCCTCCCCTCTCTGACGAGGTGGGGACCCGCCTTCCTTCCCCCAACCCTGCCTCGTGGTCAATGGCGGATGAAGGGAAAACCGCCCAACATGCAGTTGGCAATGCGAATTGCAATTGACGGAAAGGGGGGAATGGAAGTGTTGGGGAGTGGGAATGAAGGGAATCTATCTCTTTCACTGGTGCAATGGAGTACTTCAATTAATGGGAGACACAGCCTTACCCTAAAACACAGAATAAGAATATAACTGTCAACAAAGATATATCGTGTCCTGCATGTATGTTTTATGGACTAACTACGGGAACGCCCTTTGACCTTTATACAACCACAAACGGAGGGAGGAGGGGTGATATTTTACAACAACCTTTTACAACAACATTTTACCACAACAATAAATAAAAAATACATTCTCATATCCACAACAATATATATATATAATATATATATATATATATATATATATATATATATATATATATATATATATATATATATATATATATATATATATATATATATATATATATACAGTGGTACCTCGGCTTACGAGTGCCCCAACGTACGAGTTTTTCGGGATACGAGCCGTCGCTCGGGCGGTTTGTTGCTTTGGGATACGAGCCGAGATCCGATGTACGAGCTCAAAAAATTTATTTTTTTGAATTTTCCGGTTGTGGCTTCCGGTTCCGGTCACGTGGTTATCTTGCCGTGAAAGCATCTCTGCTTGGATATAAAACACGCAATCGTCGAAATACATGAGCGAGGAATCTCCTTGCTCCAGCCGGTGACGTCATCGGCGGGGATCCCCGCCTCCAGAGTGGCTGGTCACGTGACCGCCAAAGCGTGTCGCGCGTGCGGGTATAATGAGCTACACCTGTGGATCACGTGACCACGGAAGCACGCCTCGCTTGAGAGGCATGGCTTTCGGTTTGCGTTTTGCTTTATAAGGCGCGATAAATGGGCTTTTGAGTGTTAGCGGTTCATGGCGTTGACGGTCAAAAACCCATTACATCAATTTTACCAGGCACTGTACAGTAAGTACAGTGGACACCAAATGCACGGTGGAAGGCTAGAAGTAGAAGATCGTCCAAGACAAGTGAGAATAAGCCATACTTTGGAGATGACGTCATTCGCTGGTCCGATAACCAAAGATGTGGTATAAAAAACCAGGTGAGCTAACAATGCAGCAATGAAGGAATTCGGCCAAGGCACCGGCACACAACGACCTACCTACATCGAAAGACTCAATGCCAATGGTGACAGAAGCCAAGACGGCCGGCTTAAACACCGCCGAAAGACCACGGTGTACCAACTTACGATGCAGAACATCTTGCACTTAATATGATGACAACAGGTGCCATCCTCTGACGTACCATTACAGGTACAGGTACAGTACACGTGAGCACAGAGCAAAAGTTCACTGAAACCGAGATTAAGAAAAAAGAAAAAACACCTCGTGGTCCGTGCTCGATATCCGAGTTTCAATCTTTTCAAACACATGATGCTCTCGGTCACGGTATCTCCTGCGAGCTGCTTCTCCTTCAACCACACAAACAACAACTTCTCCATATCTTCATGGATAGAGGTCCGGAGCTTTGAAATAATCGTAACGCCCTTGGCTGGCGTTATAGCCTTTATGGACTCCTTCTGCTTCAAAATCGTACATATCGTAGAAGGAGTACGATCGTACTGCCTCGCCAAGTCGACAACACGCACACCTCACCTGGCATGCTCTTCTCCTCTGCTTAATAAAACCAGTTTATTTCTTTACATTCTCTTGTATTATGTACAGTATATACGAGGTCGTGCTTGTTTATACATTATTTGTTATTTATAAAGTACATTTTTGTTATTTAAAAGCACCTAACAAAAAAAATTGGTGTTTTTTTTTTGAGGCTGGAACGGATTAATAGCATTTCAATGCATTTGAATGGGAAAATTTGCTTTGACTTACGAGCGATTTGGCTTACGAGCTCCGTCACGGAACGGATTAAACTCGTAAGCCGAGGTACCACTGTATATATATACATATATATATATATATATATATATATATATATATATATATATATATATATATATATATGTATGTATGTGTGTGGATCATGCTTTGATTCTTATGGTTTGTTCACAGTTGTGTGATTACTGTTGTGCCATTACTGTTGTGCCTTGCATGAGGGGTTTAATTGTGATGCTGTGTTCTGTGCAAGTGCAGTCAAAACCAAAGGGCTGGCGCTAAGTCCACCGTACCAGTTTTCTCTACCGGATGGGTCCATGTTTACTGCACAAACACGCAGCAAGTTGCACCACAATACATCATTGCACCAGGATCCTTTCATCCAGTCTCTTCACGTGCTACACAGGTACAGTACATGTTTCCTCGGAAAGCAAGGTCCTGCATATGAATACAGCTGGCTTGTATAATATAAATTTCATCGATTTGCCAGGTTGTGAGCATGTTCTCTCCTTTATTGATGTAGGTGTATTTATATAATTATAGATGTAAACATCAAGTTACAGACACACCTCAACAGGTCATAAATTATTACTTGGATCTTAAGTCAAACATCTGTCGAAAACAAATAACTGAAAGAGGTTTGGCAATCCATTAACAGATTAATGGAAGAAGATGATCAAGAGAAAATCCCAATGCAACACATTTAAGCGATTGTGGATATGATTGACCATAATCGATACAAAGAGAAACCTAAAGAAGTTAATCATAGAAAATACAATGACATAATCAATGTCATTTGAAAGCAAACTTACCACCTAAAGCAAAGTTGAAAGATTGCAAAAGGTTCCACCAGGAATGACCCACTATCAAATTTTGAGTTTAACAAATCTTCTGCTTTGACCTTTGACCCTATGTCTCCACCTCCTGGGGCATGAGCCAGGGTTTTATCCCAAAAATCGTTACATATTTCATTCGCCCCCCAATGTTAATTGCATATACAAAGTTTCATTAAAAATCTGCCCAAAATTACATTTTTCTGGTATTTGACCTTTCAATCCCACCCCATGACCCCAGGGATGGGGCCAAAAATGATACTGCTATTGCCCTTTCTTGCCATGTGGTGATCATAACTACCAAGTTTAGTGAATTTCTGCATAACTTTTCTGAATTTTCTGAACTTTTCTGAACAATATTCTTTTGCTCTTAGGAGGAGATAATGTAACAGACGGACAGAGCCAATGACAATATTTCTTTTCAAAAAGTGTAGGGATAATTATGTTTGGTATCAAAGTGGTGGGAATGAACAATACAGAGAAAATCCTACAATAGAAATAAGTAAACAATTTCAATAGAAATAGAAATAAGTGGAGTCGATAATTTCCAGAAACAATGCAACAGAGTAAACTTCCAGAAGCAATTGGACCCCTGGGATGGGGTCAAAAGGTTAAATACTAAAAAATTCAGTTATTGACACATTTAAAAACATTTTAATATGAAACTTTATTTATGCAATCAACATTGAAGGATGCATGGAATCTAACGATTTTTTTGGATTTGATCCCCAGTGCATACCCCAGAGTCACAGGTCAAAGCAGAAGATTTTTTTAAACTCGAAATTTGATATTAGGTAATTTCTGGTGGAACATTTTGCCATCTTTCAACTTTGCTTTTGGTGGGAAGTGTGGAATTTGCAATGGTGTGCCATCGACTTGGCTCTAGTTGTAATTGTAAACGTTTCGTATTTAAAGATTCACATTATAAACAGATTATCATAGGTGATCTTAGAATGGTGAAAGATTTAATATTACATGCATTACTTACAAAAGGACCGAATTACAGAGAAAATAAAATGATTAACTGGAATAAAGCAAAGCAACACAACTTACAATGATGGGACTGATGGAATTGATGAGAGAACAAATTGATAAACACAAAGTACCAAACACACAAATGGCTTTATGGTTAGAGGAGGTAGAGAAACATGTAAAATGGAGAGTTGTTGATTTTAAAAGAAAACGTTTGAATCAATAATCAGAAGTTAAATTTGAACAATCCAGAGATGTGTTTTTATTTAAAACAGCTTCTAACACAATAGGTTATTGCTTCAATTGACAATGAAAATACTAATAATAATATTGCATTTGTATGCCAAACATTCTACACTCAAACACTTTTGGAAGAATTGGGATTAAAGACTGGACTCTTAAAGACCTACAAAATAAGTAGCAATAACAAAATAGACTTGATACAACACCATATAAATAACTCAAAATCGAGGAAACTGTTACTTCTGAATAAAAACCACCTTTAGAGGCCATTTCCCCCCGCAAAGCGGGGGTTGGCCTTTTTCGGGCACCGTGGTTGTTGTTGTTTTTGTTGGTCCCCTTTTTGAAGCAATGTTTTACGGCCGGATGCCCTTCCTGCCGCCAACCCTTTTTGTCGCCTTTTACGACAAGCAGGGAATTACCAGTGAACTGGTACTCAATTTGCCGACCTCGGAAGGATGACAGGCTGAGTCAACCCCCCTGGCGTTAATTCAGCGATCGACCGAGATTCGAACCCAGGATCCTAGGATCCTAAGCTGGCACCCTAGCCGCTAGCCCAACACCAGGCACCAACACACCATATAAATCACTCAAAATCGAGGAAACTGTTACTTCTGAATAAACACCACAAATGACCCATCATTTACTGGATCCAAAAATGCACAAGAAGATAATGCAGTTTGAAACCTTTGTCGGGTAGTATTACAGGGGTGATTGAACTAATCTATAAGTGCTTACAAAAACTACCATGAAAAGGTGAAGTTTTAATCTGGCATTAAAAAATTCTGCATCGTTGATGATTCCCAACCTGTAGTCATCAGTATCTACAGTATTAATAACAGGGACAAATCGAAATGTTTATCAACTTTTGATTTTCCCACATTGTACACAAACATTCCACATGACAAGCTCGTAACCGCATTCGACAGAGCGGTAGATAAAGCATTTTCAGGAGGTAATAAAGTGCACATGAAAGTCTATTGAAAAAAAAACAAAAGAGCACACTGATCTGTAAAGGAAAATCAATATTCATGCAGTTTTTCAAAAAATAAACAAAGTATTCGATTTCTCCTGAACAACAGTTTCTTTACATTTGTCAACAATATACTCCAACAGAAAGTGGGGAACTGACAACTGCACGAAGATGTGGAAACATCTTCAGGTTCATTGATGATTTGTTGGAAATTAATGATGGATTTGTATTTGTTCAGCTTCATAAAGATATATATTCAAAAGAACTTGAATTAAAAAGGAAAACCAAACTCGCACTTTAGTTTCTTTTTTGGAATTACAAATCGATATCCATAATAATAAATTTCACACCAAATAATTTGATAAACGAGATGCTTTTCCATTCCACATTGTACGAATGCCTTCAACTGCAGCATTCCTAAAAAGTTATTTTATGTTACGGTTGCAGGTGAAATAATTCGGACTGTGAGAGCAACCACACACAGCACTGAGCATATCAATAGATTTTTTTTTTTTTTTTTTTTTTTTTTTATGTTGGAGGTTCCAGGCATGGACTGTACTGCCCTCATCGAGGCCAGGCCTTTAATAAAAGAGAATAAAAGTGTATGATGAAAGGTTTATGATGTTTGTTTGCGAGAAAGAGAGATTAAAGCTAGCCCAGTAGTTATAGCTTGAGTGAGACAGCGAGTAAGACCAGCAATCCTGACACGGAGAGTGTAAGATAGTTTTGTGCACCACTTTAATGCTCCTAAGTCAGCACGGTAGTACCACCTTGGGTGGTTGCTGTCTACAACCTACTACCTAAAAAACCTACAACCTACTACATAAAGATTACAACAACTAGTCAGATGTATGCTAACACATGGAGCTGCAGTTGGCAGATTTAAACAAGTTTTCTTTAACATCATAAAACATCAACAAATAGAACTAGCAAGAGCAATCAGAGATCGCAGACCCTCGCCAGGACGTCTTTTCAGTGGTTTTTAAAGCTTTTGCGTTAAAACAAATGTCAGCCAAACCACGTGACCGATGATGTCGTCATTATTATTTTTCTCCACCAATTTATCCCGAGGTTATGCTCAAGAAATTTCATCTTGATCAGATGAAGTTTTGCACTTGTCGAATTATGACGTCATAATGGAGGCACCTATGACATGAACATATTTTATTCCCCACGGAGAGTTCTTTACAATGAGCCATGTCTCAATTTTTTATATGCAGTGCTTTAGGAGATAGAAGTGCAAAGTTTTTCGGTTTCTCCAAGATGGTGCCATACCACGTGACCTATGATGTCATAATTATCATTAGAAAATTATACATGTGGAGTTGCACCTATGGTGAAAATTTCCTGTCAATCGCACCAACGGTTGCAGAGAAAATCATATTTATTCTGTGCGGACAAACAAAGACAGACAGACAGACAGACAGACACAAACAAACAAACAAGAAATGTGTTGTGCATAGCATGATACTTGTGAAATCCCTAAAATAAGTTGTTGGCCTATGATGACCTCAAAATAATTGGTGGCTGAATGAAATCTGTGACGTGGTATGCAAATCCTCTTAAAATCGTAAGTCAATCAGATGAAAACTGAGGATTTTAGAAATTTGGCCGATGTTGACCTTTTTGTCAATGTTGACCTCAAAAATAGTTGGGGGTTGTATTCAGTGACCAGATATGCAAATCCTCTTCAAATTTCTAGTCATTCATATGAATATTGAGGATTTTAGAAACTTGGCCTATGTTGACCTAAAAAAATACTTGGTGGTTGAATTCAGTGTCCAGATATGTAAATACTCTTAAAATTCCAAGTCAATCAGATGAAAATTGACGATTTTAGAAATTCGGTCTATGTTGACCTTTTGGCCCATGTTGACCTCAAATATAGTTGGTGGTTGGTTTCAGTAAGCTGATATGCAAATCCTCTTCAAATTTCAAGTTAATCTGATGAAAATTTAGAATTTTAGAAACTTTGCCTATGTTGACCTTTTCGCTTATGTTGACCTAAAATATAATTGGTGGTTGAATTCAGTTTGCTGATATGAAAATCAGATTCAAATTTCAAGTCAATCAGATGAAAATTGAGGATTTTAGAAACTTGAAAAAAGTGGTTGACCTTTTGGCCTATGTTGGATTTTTGGCCTATGTTGATCTCCAAAATAGTTGGTGGTTGAATTCAGTTAGCTGATATGAAAATCCTATTCAAATTTCAAGTCAATCGGATGAAAATTGAGGATTTTAGAAATTTGAAAAAAAAGGGGTAGTCCTTTGGCCTTTGTTGACCTTTTGACTTCAAAAATATGTCGGATTTTTGTCGGACCACAAACTCTACCGTTTGGTAAAGTTTCATGAAGATCGGTTTAAAATTGTGACCTGTAGGCAAGTTTAAGTGAGCTGACAGACAAACAAACACACAGAAACAAACAAACATGCAAACACACACAAATGGGAGTGATAAACATTTTTGTCAAAAAAAAAAAAAATTGCAAAGTAATAACACAGAAGACCAACCAATATTCTTGAAAAATGTTCGATTTTCACAAGTAACAAACAGACGTGAAAAATCGCGCATACAGCGACACGTGGCAAAAGATAACAAAGTAGAATGGCGCTCTGTAGAGCATCCTTTAGACTTCACAAATAATTACTCCCGCCAGGGAGTAATGCATGCATTCATTCACTCGCGCGCACGCGCACGCGCGTGCGTGCGAGTGTGTGTGTGTGTACACAAGATATCTGGAAAGGTTCTGAACGGATTTGGATGAAAGTTGGTGAGATGATTGCCCTTGGGATAAGGAAGAATTGATTAGTTTTTGGTGAAGCTCAGGATATTATTCTGGATCCAGGAATATTTTTTGGGAAAGATTTTTTCTGTTTTACTGTATTAAAGCTTTTATTCTTATTCTTAAATGATGTTTTTCTCCTCTAATTCCGAGATATATCAAAATAAATTATCTGACAGTTAGGGCTTACTTTCTTTTTCATTTATTGTTTTGGGGAGAGGGGATGTTAAACAAAACGTATTATTCCAACTAAACCCACGGCGGGAGTATGCGCTCTACTGAGTGGCGTTCTAGTTGGTGGTTGAATTATGTGACCTGATATGCAAATATTTTTCAAATTAAGTAAATCGGATGAAAGTTGTCAATTTTAGAAATCTGGGTGATATTGACCTTTTGCCTTATGTTAACCTCAAAAATAGTTGGTGTTTGGTTTCAGTAAGCTGTTATGCAAATCCCATTCAGATTTCAAGTCGAATTGGATGAAAATTGAGGATTTTAGAAATTCGGGAAAAGTGGTTGACCTTAGGCCTATGTTGGTATGTTTATGGTGTAGTACCTTTTGGCCTATTTTGACCTCAAAAATAGTTGGTGATTGAATTCAGTTAATGGACATGAAAATCCTATTCAAATTTAAAGGCAAGCGGATGAAAATTGAGGATTTTAGAAATCTGATCTATGTTGACCTTTTGGCCTATGTTGACCTCAAAAATAGTTGCGGGTTGAATTCAGTGACCAGATATGCATATCGTCTTCAAATTTTAAGTTACGGATGAAAATTGACAATTTTAGAAATTTGGTCTATGTTGACCTTTTGGCCTATGTTGACCTCAAAAAGATTTGCAACCGAATCTAGTAGTTGGTTTAAATCAGCTGAAATGCAAATCCTATTCAGATTTCAAGTGAATCGGATGAAAATTGAGGATTTTAGGAATTTAAAAAAAAGTGGTTGACCTTTTGGCCTATGTTGATCTCCAAAATAGTTGGTGGTTGAAATCAGTTAGCTGATATGAACATCCCATTCAAAGTTCAAGTCAATCGGATGAAAATTGAGGATTTTAGAAATTATTATAAGTTGTTGACCTTTGGCCTATGTTGACCTTTTGACCTCAAAAATATATAGGATTTTGTCGGACCACGAACTGTACCATTTGGTTAAGTTTTGTGAAGGTCTGTTTAAAATTGTGACCTGTAAGCAAGTATAAGTGAGCGTACACACACACACACACACACACACACACACACACACACACACACACACACACACACACACACACACACACACACACATACACACGAGTGATCAATATAGTTGTCAAAAAAATGGGTTTTTTTTGCCAAGTAACAAACGGACTCAAATGCAATACCCTCTCCTCAGGCAAGGGTAATTTGTGGCACTCGTGTGACTCGGCGCGCTCCACACGCCTCGCCACACGTTGTTTCAGAGGGATGGGCATCTTTGACCATTTTGGTGTATTTTGGGTCTTCGGGGTTTTTTGGGTCTTCGGGGCCATTTGGGTCTTCTGGGTCCTTTGGATCCTCTGGGCCTTCAAGGGTATGTTGTGTCTTCAGGAGCTTGTGGGTCTTAAGGGTCTTTTGTTTGCTCTGGTTCTTTAAGAGTTTTTGGGGTATTTTGGTTCTTTGGGGTATTTAAGGGTATTTTGGTTCTTTGGGGTATTTAAGGGTATTTTGGGGTCTTCAGGGTTTTTTGGGTCTTCGGGGTGTTTTGGTTCTTCAGGGTCTTCAGAGTCTTTTGGGTCTTCCGGGTCATCGGGGTGTTTTGGGTCTTCGGGGTGTTTTGGGTCTTCGGGGTGTTTTGGGTCTTCGGGGTGTTTTGGGTCTTCGGGGTGTTTTGGGTCTTCGGGGTGTTTTGGGTCTTCGGGGTGTTTTGGGTCTTCGGGGTGTTTTGGGTCTTCGGGGTGTTTTGGGTCTTCGGGGTGTTTTGGGTCTTCGGGGTGTTTTGGGTCTCCGGGGTGTTTTGGATCTCCGGGGTGTTTTGGGTCTTTGGGGTGTTTTGGGTCTTCGGGGTGTTTTGGGTCTTCGGTGTCTTTTGGGTCTTTCGGGTCATCGGGGTGTTTCGGGTCATCGGGGTGTTTTGGGTCTTCAGGGTGTTTTGGGTCTTCGGGGTGTTTTGGTTCTTCAGGGTCTTCAGAGTCTTTTGGGTCTTCGGTGTCTTTTGAGTCTTTGGGGTCTTTTGGGTCTTCCGGGTCATCGGGGTGTTTTGGGTCTTCGGGGTGTTTTGGGTCTTCGGGGTGTTTTGGGTCTTCGGGGTGTTTTGGGTCTTCGGGGTGTTTTGGGTCTTCGGGGTGTTTTGGGTCTTCGGGGTGTTTTGATGGTCTTAAGGGTCTTGGGGGAATTAAAAGGTCGTCAAAGGTCTGAGGTGGTCTCAGCAGTCTAAACGTAATTAAGAGGGTTAATTAAGAGGGTGTTAATTTTATTTGAAGAAGAAGAAGAAGACGTTTTCGTCGCATGCAAACAAACATAACGACATAACCATATACACCTCTCGCAACAACAAGGTACTCAACCTGGCAACTGGACTATATACGTTTGCTCTATTAAAAAAGAATTTGTCGAAAAACGACAAAAAAAAACATGAAGGTGAGTTGCACCATGACTACATCTATGAATTGTGTATTATTGGACTGTGACTGTGACTGTGACTGTGACTGTGACTGTGACTGTGACTGTGACTGTGACTATGTCTATTCATTAGGTATATTAATTATGTAGTATTGGAACATACCCATTAGACCCCATTGGGATCCATTCGTCCTTTATGACACTTTAGACCCCTTTAGAGCCTGAGATCCTTTTACACCCTTGAGATCATTCAGACTCTTTACATCCCATCGACCCTTTACATCCCATAGACCTTTTACATCCCATAGACCCTTTCCATCCCTTAGAGCTTAGACCGTCACGACCCTTTAGACCGTCACGACCCTTTAGACCGTCACGACCCTTTAGACCGTCACGACCCTTTAGACCGTCACGACCCTTTAGACCGTCACGACCCTTTAGACCGTCACGACCCTTTAGACCGTCACGACCCTTTAGACCGTCACGACCCTTTAGACCGTCACGACCCTTTAGACCGTCACGACCCTTTAGACCGTCACGACCCTTTAGACCGTCACGACCCTTTAGACCGTCACGACCCTTTAGACCGTCACGACCCTTTAGACCGTCACGACCCCTTAGACCGTCGAGACCCCTTAGACCGTCGAGACCCCTTAGACCGTCGAGACCCCTTAGACCGTCGAGACCCCTTAGACCGTCGAGACCCCTTAGACCGTCGAGACCCCTTAGACCGTCGAGACCCCTTAGACCGTCGAGACCCCTTAGACCGTCGAGACCCCTTAGACCGTCGAGACCCCTTAGACCGTCGAGACCCCTTAGACCGTCGAGACCCCTTAGACCGTCGAGACCCCTTAGACCGTCGACACCTTCTAGACATACACCTCCCAAACATCAATAGAGTATACAAAGTCTTTCAATATACAGAAATAAGTAAAAATAAGAAAAATATATTACTTAAACTTATATAAAAACTTATAAGAAGAAAAAAAACTTATAAGAAATGTCTTTCAATATACAGACTATACGTTTTTTCAACATGTACATTCATGTGAAAACTCTACCTACCCAGATGGTGGGTAATCTGTTTATACAATATAAGTAGTCAAAACATTTACGAATTAAACATTTAAACGAATAAATTGGAAACATTTTCAGTGCTTTCTCGGGGGTGCAGTGCGGCATGTAGAAAATCTGCTAAAAATTCGTTTCAGTAGTTGAAGAACGGTTTGACTTGGTAAGTGGGGTGGATGTGCTCGGTAGTGGTCATGTTATCTTTAAGGTGAAGTGTGCATGATTTAATATATTATCATATAATGGAATGTGAGAGTTATAAATATGTGATAATTCATTAAATCCTCCAGAAAAAAGTTTGAATAGTGATGTTGTGGTTCTGCCGTTTGGAGAGGTTCTGGTCTGAAGGGATCGAAACCTCGAGGAAGAATGGTGCCCAGCTGATGATCTGGACAGTCGGGAAACCGGTCGGGAAACCGGTGCTTACAGATTGATGTTTTTACTTTCGATAAGGGAACCATTTTAAGGCTTACAATTTAAAAAGTTGAATATATGGTGTAAAATTAACATCATTTTCAGCAATCCTTCATATCATGTTTTAGGAATAGCCGATGCTGTACAAAAAATGGGTAGAGTTGTGAGGAACAGTCATGAATTGTCTGACACGCTTCATATAAATTTCTGATGGCACCACCATTCGAAAGTCAAGTGAATATGGAACAAACTCTTGAAACGTGCACCACACTCAGATCTACTTCAATCTATATTGTGGATGTGAAGAAGACAATTCTGTTGATTCTAACCTTCTCATCTCTCACTCAAACCTGTGCGCCACAGCCAAGTACGGCAAATGAAACAACGCAGTGAGATGACAGCTCAATTTATGGCAAACAACCGACCGCAAAGGTTATTATTTTGTCTTTAATAGTCTTTTCGTTTTTGTTTTTTTCCTCCCTAAAAATTGGGCAGGAGGTGTTTGTGGGTCTTGGAGTGGAGAGGAGTGGGTGGCACGGGTGCTTATGGAGGCAAGGGCAACATGATGAAGGAAGCAAATGTGTTTGTTATGTGATTTGTGGGGAGGGTAAAATTGGTTTTGGCCATTTGTAGTGGGAGGATGGTTGGGTGCAAGACTGGGTGCAAGCAAAGGCGTAAAATGAGCTATTTCCCATTCCTGAAATTCCCTTACTTTACTTGTCGTACAAACTTTTCCATGAACCTAAAATCACTGTTTAAAAAGAAAAAGTCTTCTCAAAACTAGATGTACATTATTGTGTAATGTCGGTGTGCATTTGATGTTTGGTCTTTTTTTTTCTTTTCTTTTTTTAATTGAACTTCTCTCTTTGGAATGCAACAAAGGGGAGAATGTGACCAGATCTTCCCATTGTGCAGGGAGATTTCACCTGGGAATCTGCAGAGAGATCCAACTCAGTCTCTCGGTCTCTGTCCCCAGCCCAGTAGTCATGGAACATCGAGTGGTCACCCAGCCACTACGCCCTTAAGCCAGCTTCCATCTGCAGCACTCGCATCTGGATGGGAGCCTTCTGCAGAACAGCTCGCTGCCTCTTCTGTCAGTGGGCCAAAAACCATGGCTCATTCATCTGGTAACCTGAGCACTAGCACTCAGCAGTTTGAAGTTTCTGGTGTTCCACAGTGCCACCTACTTGGATCCCAAGAGATTTTTCCAAGCCAAAACGATGGTGCTTCGAGTCCAACTAACTCTAGTCATAGTGGTTTGAGCCAAACAGGATTGCTACTGTCGTCATGTCGGCGTGCAAGCCCAGGCCTAAATGGAGACAGCCCCAGACATTTGGTCAAGTCTTCATCTGGATTAAATAACCAAATTCCCTCAAACATGCCACTGTGGAAGCCACAGTTGTCTACTGAGGGGCAGCCAGGACTTTCATTAATAACTCCTGGTGCACGATTGGAACCTATCAGGCCATTAAAACAGCCAAAGTACAAAAATATTATTGGAGGTGTAGCTACACAATCTTGTCCCTTTGGCAAATCCCCAACGAGAACAGAAGTGCAAATGGGCAGTAGTAGAAGCAGTGATGAGACCAATGGACCAAATGTGCAAGAAAATAATGCATTAAGTGGTGGCAAGTCCAGCACGAGTCAGAAAGGTTTGCAAACCTCATTGGTTGGTGCCACTAAGGAAAAAGAGAGTACCAATTTGTCGACAGAGAACACGGCACAGATACCACTTGTATATACCACACAGTCATTGACTGATCGCCACAAGATTCTGCATCAACTATTGCAGGAGAATGACAAAAACCCTTCCATACAAACTTCTGTAGGGGAACCTACCACACTTGATAATAATAATAAGGTCTCTGTATTTGCACCGAAGAATGACAAAGGTGGAATGCAGAAGAAGGAGAAGCACATCTTGCTACGATACTTACTTGACAAAGAAGAGCCCTGTAATCCATCCAGCCCTCCCCTTGGCTTTGGTCCACACTCCAAGGTTGATGAAGAACCCGCTACGACTGCTGAATCGGGTGATCATATTGATTCATCGCAAAACAGTATCAACATCAAGTGTAACCCCAGTGAGAAGGTGAGAGAGGGTGAAAGACTGGAATGGCTTGGTTTAGAAATGAGATTGTTGTGATTATTTTGTATCTGCATTGATAGAAGAGCATGTTCTGCATGTGGTAAACTACTGATTTGATAGAATGAAGAACTAGGCTCTGCCTAATGAAAGCTAATATCGATCTGCATCGGAGGTAAGGTAGAGCAATGGATGAAATGATCAGGATGTTGATTGACGTATGCCAACCTGCATGGGAAGCAAGGAGAAGCTGATATTTTGGCCATCAACGTTTTGACAGAGCCCAAAACATCGGCTTCTCTTTGCGTCCCATGGTAGTTAACTTACTTCTTTCTTTCTTTTTTTTACATGATATAAGGAAGGCTATTGGTTGTCGGAGCTGCCATGCGCACACACATACACGACACACACACACAGACACATGCACACATACAGACACAGACTTAGGCACACATACAGACACAGACTCATGCAGACACAGACACAGACTCATGCACACATACAGACACAGACTCATGCACACATACAGACACAGACTCATGCACACATACACACACAGACTCATGCACACATACACACACAGACTCATGCACACATACAGACACAGACTCATGCACACATACAGACACAGACTCATGCACACATACAGACACAGACTCATGCACACATACAGACACAGACTCATGCACACATACAGACACAGACTCATGCACACATACAGACACAGACTCATGCACACATACAGACACAGACTCATGCACACATACAGACACAGACTCATGCACACATACAGACACAGACTCATGCACACATACAGACACAGACTCATGCACACATACAGACACAGACTCATGCACACATACAGACACAGACTCATGCACACATACAGACACAGACTCATGCACACATACAGACACAGACTCATGCACACATACAGACACAGACTCATGCACACATACAGACACAGACTCATGCACACATACAGACACAGACTCATGCACACATACAGACACAGACTCATGCACACATACAGACACAGACTCATGCACACATACAGACACAGACTCATGCACACATACAGACACAGACACATGCACACATACAGACACAGATACATGCACACATACAGACACAGACTCATGCACACATACAGACACATGCACACATACAGACACAGACAAATGCACACATACAGACACATGCACACATACAGACACAGACAAATGCACACATACAGACACATGCACACATACAGACAGACACATGCACACATACAGACAGACACATGCACACATACAGACAGACACATGCACACATACAGACACAGACTCATGCACACATACAGACACAGACTCATGCACACATACAGACACAGACTCATGCACACATACAGACACAGACACATGCACACATACAGACACAGATACATGCACACATACAGACACAGACTCATGCACACATACAGACACATGCACACATACAGACACAGACAAATGCACACATACAGACACATGCACACATACAGACACAGACAAATGCACACATACAGACACATGCACACATACAGACAGACACATGCACACATACAGACAGACACATGCACACATACAGACAGACACATGCACACATACATACAGACAGACACATGCACACATACAGACAGACACATGCACACATACAGACAGACACATGCACACATACAGACAGACACATGCACACATACAGACAGACACATGCACACATACAGACAGACACATGCACACATACAGACAGACACATGCACACATACAGACAGACCCATGCACAGACCCATGCACAGACCCATGCACAGACCCATGCACAGACCCATGCACAGACCCATGCACAGACACAGACCCATGCACAGACACAGACCCATGCACAGACACAGACCCATGCACAGACACAGACCCATGCACAGACACAGACCCATGCACAGACACAGACCCATGCACAGACACAGACACATGCACAGACAGACACAGACACATGCACAGACACATGCACAGACACAGACACATGCACAGACACAGACACATGCACAGACACAGACACATGCACACATACAGACAGACAAACATACACAACACAAGACTGTTAGACGAGAAAAGCACAGCCACTGAGCTTGGGGCAGTGCCGTCGTCTCCCAGGGTACGCTGGTACCAGCAACGTCACAGAAATGGTGCCGCTTTTCTTACCACACTCAGTAGTACATTTCCTTAGGAGAAATTCCCTCCTCCCCAGAGATTCCAACCGATTGGGATTTTAATTTTTTTAATGAACACAAGACCGCGGCTTGTGTAAGAGCTAACATTAATCACAAAAAAAACGGACACACAAAACGTACAATAAAGGGAGTGGGAGACAAGATGGTGGGAGAGAGGGAAGCACACAAGTACAACAGCAGAGAACAGGGACATCGGGAGATCTGTGGGAGGGAGAGGGCTTGGGGGGAGGAGGCATGCGAAGGAGGTAGGGGGCGTGGAGAGGTATAAAACACATGGACACTGATAAGCCTTCCAGGAAAGAAGTTGGTATTTTAAAAAAGTGGATCTGGGGTGAATTAACAAGGGCAGAAAAGATGAAGGTTTTGGATGGGGGTTTTTGGTTTTGTGATTTTTGTTTTTTGGTTTTGAATAAGAGATGGTGTTGAACAGCTGTTTTAAAGACCTGGAGGGAGGAGTGGGATTGAAGAGAGTGGGGGAGTTTGTTCCAGAGGTGGGAGAAAAGAGGAATGAAAAAGTGAAGGTGAATAGAGAGTCTTGATTTTGGCAGTTTAACCATAGGGTTGCAGGCAGCTCTTGTGTGACCTGAAGGAATATTTGGGGGACAGAGCAGACAACAGAAAGACAGGAAGACCACCAACCTGCCTGCGGTGAGAGAGTGAAAGGCCCTCGGAGTTAGCTTCATCGCGGGAGATTCCAATGATTCTGAAAGCTTTGGTTACAACAGCGTGGAGCCGAGGTAGGTGTGAGGCAGGAGCACCAGCCCAGAGGGGGGAGCAGTATTCCATTGAGCTGTGGATGAAAGCCTTGTATCTGGTGAGGAGCTCATGTGTGCCAAGGAAGGACTTCGCACGACGAAGAATGCCCAGTCGGCGACTGGCTTTGGAGGCCTGCTTGGAAATGTGTTTTTCCCAGGAAAGATCATGGCAGATTGTGAGACCCAAGAGATTGAGTGACAGAACTGCTTGGAGAGGATTGTTGAGAAAGTGGATGGGAGGGTTGTCCAGATGGTCTTTTCGAAGAGACATAGTGAGAGTGTGGATTTGTCAGGATTGAGAGACATGTTACACTTGTTTGACCAATGATTTAGAATGACCAAGGAGTTAGATTTTGTCCAGGTCTGCAGAGAGTGAGGACGCTGCAGACTGCCGATCTGAGGGATGAGGTATGGAGCCGCAGAGAGTGGAGTCATCAGCAAAGAGATAGAGAGGATTTTCCAGAGAGTCGGAGAGATCATTGATGAAGACCAGAAAAAGTACAGGGCCCAGAACACTGCCTTGGGGAACTCCAGCCTGAACAGGAAGGGGAGATGAGAGAAATCCATTCAAGGCCACACGTTGACTACGACTAGAGAGGAAGTCCGCAAGCCATGTGTGGAGATTACCATGAAGATCACAGGAGGAGAGTTTGGTGAGCAGAGCGGGGTGCCAGACCGTATCGAAGGCACATGATATGTCAAGGGAGACAGCTCTGATTTCCTGTTTGACATTGAGGACCTCCATCCATTGTTGACACAGCAGAAGCAGCATGTCCAGAGTGGAGTGACCTGGTCTGAATCCAAATTGATGATCAGAGATCAAGCCATTGGAGAAGAGGAAGGATTTGATATCCGAAGCAATGATTGATTCCATGACTTTGCTGATGATTGGGAGCAGGCTGATTGGTCTGTAGTTGCAAGGATCTGTTTTTGCACCTTTTTTGTGTGAAGCGGTAATGTTTGCTGATTTCCAAGCTGAAGGCAGATGACCTTGAGCAAAAGAGAGGGTGAAGAGAACAGAGAGAGGGTGTGAAAGAGTGGCAGAGCAGGATTTTAGGACCCGTGGGCTGATGCCGTCAGGTCCAGTTGCAGAATAAACAAGTTCCTATTTTTCCCCACTCGTGGAACGAACTTTCACATTCACTTTTACTCTCAATGTCATTCTTCCCTCCAGGTGCAGTATACAGTGCATTCAGAAAGTATTCAGACTTCTTCACTTTTTTCACATTTTGTTATGTTGCAGCCTTATGCTGAAATCGTTTAAATTCAATTTTTTGCCTCATCAATCTACACTCAATACCCCATAATAAAAAATATAAAAAACCACCTTTAGAGGCCATTTTTTTCCCCGCAAGCGGGGGTTGGCCTTTTTCGGGGACCGTGGTTGTTGTTGTTTTTCGGTCCCCTTTTTGAAGCAATGTTTTACGGCCGGATGCCCTTCCTGCCGCCAACCCTGTTTGTCGCCTTTTACGACAAGCAGGGAATTACCAGTGAACTGGTACTCAATTAGCCGACCTCGGAAGGATGACAGGCTGAGTCAACCCCCCTGGCGTTAATTCAGCGATCGACTGGGATTCGAACCTAGGATCCTAAGCTGGCACCCTAGCCGCTAGCCCAACACCACCCCATAATGACAAAGAGAAAACAGGATTTTAGAAAGTTTTGCAAATTTATTTAAAATAAAAAACTGAAATATCACATTTACAAAAGTATTCAGACCCCTTTGCTATGACACTTGAAATTTAGCTCAGGTGCCTCCCATTTCTCTTGATCATCTTTGAGATGTTTTTACACCTTGATTGGAGTCCACCTGTGGTAAATTCAATTGATTGGACATGATTTGGAAAGGCACACACCTGTCTACATAAGGTCTCACAACTGACAATGCATATCAGAGCAAAAACCAAGCCATGAGGTCGAAGGAACTGCCTGCAGAGCTCAGAGAGAGGATTGTGTCGAGGCACAGATTTGGGGAAGCCTACAAAAAAATTCTGCTGCATTGAAGGTTCCCAAGAGCACAGTGGCCTCTATAATTCTTAAATGGAAGAAGTTTGGAACAACCAGGACTCTTCCTAGAGCTGGCCGCCCGGCCAAACTGAGCAATCGGGGGCGAAGGGCCTTGGTAAGAGAGGTGGGTTGTTGGTAAGAGATTGTGGGTTGTTGGTAAGAGATTGGTAAGGTGGTAAGATTTTGGTGTTGTTGGTAAGAGAGGTGGGAGAGGTGGGTTGCTTCTGGAGGTTATGTTTTCACCCCTGTTTGGTTGTTTATTACTTGCAAAATCGAAGAAAATCGAAGATTTTCAAGTATGGTGGTTGGTCTTGTGCGTTATTCTGTCTGTTTGTTTAGCAATCGCCTACAGGTCACAATTTCAAACCGATCTTCACGAAACTTCACCAAACGGTAGAGTTGGTCATAAGAATATATGAATGAATGATCGTTTTAAGGCCATTTTCCCCGCTAGAGCGGGGGTTAGCCTTGCGGGCCCCATGACAATCATGGTTCCCTGTTTGAGGCAATGTTTTTATGGCCGGATGCCCTTCCTGACGCCTGACGGAAGAAGCCTATTGATTTTTGAGGTCATCTTGAGGTCGAAATTCTAAAATTGTCAATTTTCATCCGATTGACTTGGAAATTGAACAGCATTTGCCTATTGAGTCACTGAATTGGGAAACCAACTATTTTTGAGGTTAAAAGGTCAAAGATCAACTCAAGGTCAAACTTCCAAAATCATCAATTTTCATCCTATTAACTTGGAAGTTAAACAAAAATTACATAGTGCATCACTGAAATGGACAATTTGATGTATCCATGGCAACCTTTTTTGGGGGGAGGGGCAGATTTTGCAAGTATCGTGCTCTGCATCTTCTTTGTTTGTTTTTGTACAGGATATCTAAAAAAAAGTTATGGACGGATTCGGAACGAAACTTGGTGGACAGGTTGGTTGTGTGAAAGGAACTAATTGATCCGATTTTGATGAAGATTTTAAAATGATTATTCAACACAGAGATTAGAGCCAAAAACAATATACAGTATACCGACACTCCTCACTGGCTTTGCTAGTGGGGAGGGTGACTATGACACACTGCCATGACTAAAAACAACACCTGACAAAGGGAGGATAATGGGAGGAGCACTTCTTTAAAAAAACACTCAATGGAGGTAGGAAAATTCATTTTTCTGCCTGACCTAGTTACCCATCCTACACAGTGGTCCTGTGAAGAGGTTTCCTTGTTTCAGGACAAGGTGACATTTTGCCAGTTTTTCCTATTTTTATTTGTAGACTTGTACAAATTAGTAGCTTTCAACCTTGTTTAGGGTGAACTTCAATAAAAAAAAATATATAGCATGATATCTCAAACAGTTATGGACAGATTCGGACGAAACCAGGCGGATGAGTTGGGTAGGTGATAATAACATGCCAATTCGATTTTGGTTCAGGTCCGGATGCAGATCCGGCCAATCGGTGGAATACAAAACATAAACTGTTCAGCCTGGCAAAGGTATGCACTTGACCGAGGTTATGTTTCACCCCTGTCTGTTTGTCTGTCTGTTTGTGAACAAAATATCTCAGAAAGTTGTGGACGGATTCGGATGAAATTTGGCAGAGATGTAGCGTATGTGACACCGACGAAATGATTCGATTTTGGTGAAGAACCGGGTTCGGATCCGGCTGCAATAATTTTTTTAAGTGATTATTCACCATTGGGAGATCGGGCTAAAAACGATACGTAGCAGGATATATCAAAAGGTTATGGATGGATTTGGACGAAACTTGGTGGACAGGTTGTGTGTGTGACAAGGAAGAATCGATTCGATTTTGGTGACGATCCGGATCCGGATCCAGCTAGTAGAATTTTTGAAGTGATTCTTCACCATTGAGTGGTATGGCCAACCAGGTGGAGGCTCTCTAATGAGTGCCGTTCTCGGTTAACTTTGCTTAAGGTGGGCAGCGTGGGGATTTGCAATGGCGCACCATCGGCTTTGATCTCCTTGTAATTGGAATTATATTTAGTCAGAAATAAAATATGAGGCATTACTTTCAAACCAACGCTTGTAATTTGCTTCAAACAAGCTAAAAAAAAGATTTAGAGTCAATGTATCAGCTTATTGTTATTATTATTTATACCATAGCTGCATCGTGCTGCTGTTGGCGACAGAAAGCACATGCATACAAGCTATCTGTAAGCTATATAATCTTGGGAGGGGTAGGAGAGCTAGGGGGAGGGTGCTATGCCGCACCAGATGTGGAATTCCCAGTCCACTGGTACTAATTTCGCCGACCTTGGAAGGATGGCAGGCTGAGACAACCCCACCTCGTGTTAATGCAATGGCTGGCCGGGATTAAAACTCAGGACCCGAGGATCCCAAGCCCGCCACCAAAACCGTTAAGCCAACACCAGGCTTCAAGGTATCGGCTTAATCAGGAGTCAACACCTTCTCTCTTATTCTTCATCGTTACGAGACTCGTAGAAGATGCGACTGTGACCCCAGGCTATAAATTGATAATGCAACTTCTAACTTGCCTTGCATTATAATCATTTATTTGCTTGTGAAAGACAAATCATTTGCCAATCTGCAGTCCACGTTAAATGTGTGTTTATCTTTTCTTCTTCTCCAGGAACGTGAGGATTTGAACAGTGCGAAACAGGCCGATGACACTGAGCCCTTGCAGCAGAGACCCGAGGGAGAAGCAAACCGTAAAGACCTCAACAGGGTGTTCGAGGCAGAATCGCAAACAACCCAGTGCACACCGGTCACTTTTTCCCTTGCTAGCAACGTCCGAAGGTCAATGGGCAGGAGTCTTTCTGCAACTTGCTCTCCCATCGGTATGACCCTTTGTGCAATCTTGGTGTGAGCTCACCGAGTGGTGTTCAGATTCTTATGAAAGTAACCACTCTTAAAGAAGCGAATGGATACATGTATGTGTTACTTTATTGTTGATTTTATAAGGAGATGGGAGACTAAATCATTTGATGTTTCCAAAGTGAAACTCCTGGCTTTTCATGCACTGTCTCTCTCTCAATGTAGGCCTCCCAACCAACCAAGGTGTGCCGTTCGCACGCCCGGTCCTCATGCGCAGCCACTCGACCATCGCTGGGGCTACTTCGGACATTGGGGTTTGCTCCAGGCCTCATGGTGGACAAGGTTCATTTTTTGAACCTTCGCAGGCCAGCCCTAGTAGCAGAGTCACTGAGGCAATGTTGGGTGGCACTACCAGTTCAGTACAAACGTCGGGCACTGGGCAGTGTGAGTGTGTATGTATTTCTTTGTCCCCTTAAGAAAATGCAAAACAGGGGTCAGAGAAGATGTGCAGAGTAAATAAATCACAAGTTCTTATGAGAAGGGAAAAGGGGTAGGGGAGGTTGCTCCATTTTAATATGTATCCTCACTTCCAGTAGAGCAGACAACTCTAGGGCTTCAAGTAAGCATTTCACCACAATCTCAGCTTTCACCACAATATGTTTTCACCCCTGTCTGTTTATCTGTCTGTGGACAGGATATCTAAAAAACGTTGTGGATGGATTCGGACAAAATTTGATGGACAGGTTGGGTATTTGACAAGGAAGAATTGATTCACAGGACAAGCACCAACCCCGAGCCAATGTCGGACTAAAGCCAATAACCAACGTGCCGAGCTCTCGCTCATGGTGCTTTCATAATCCCTTGGTTATGACGCAACTAGGTGGATGACTTGGTTAGGGGACAAGAACAAGCTTATTAGATTTTAGTTGAGGTTCTGTTTCAGATTCGGCCTAGCAGTGGGATATAAAATGTAAACTGTTCAGCCTGGTGGAGGTATGCACTCTACCGAGCGTCGTTCTCGTTTTTATTTTGTTATTGTCCACATGAAGTGTTTCAACCAAGTTTTGAAGGTGATACCATCTTAAAAAGGAATCTTAGTGATGGACAGTGGGTCAAAGGTTATGTAACCAAAATAGTATTTAGAAACGTACAAGTATGTAGTATTCAAACAGGATACTCTATCATGAACACATTCGAAGGTGAAGCTTTTGGATCATGAATGTTATATAAAAATACAAGAGATTTATGTGATTGCCATTTTTTGTTTTTGCACTTGCCTTGGGCAGGTGTTGCACCTCTGATTGCATTTTATGGTGAAGTATTGAAGGCCTGGAATGTTTTATCATTACTGTTGTTTTCTTCTCTTGTATTTAATTCTAACTTTTGTCCTGTGACGTTTTTCATTACTTGCTTTCCTGCCTTGCATGGTCTGCCCCAATCCTGTTGCAGTGTCAGAAGAGATTACACAGCCCATGTGCATGACAAATATGGAAAGAGCATGGCTTGGCCACGAGAGTCGTACTTCTGGCGGAGGTCATAGAGCAGACTTGCCAAGAATGACTCGACTCTCAGCAAGCTCACCTCGCCAGATCCAGGGTACTGCTTGTACAGGAATATTACAATTTGATACACCCTTGACCTTCTCAAATGCATTTCTATCGCTGATTTTCTCTGTCCAACTTCGAAATGAAGAAAGGTGGAAGCTATGCTCTTTCAGAACATTAAGCAGTAGTTCTACCCTCATTTGTTTTCATCATCTGTGTTTGCACTAGAAACGGTTTATCCACACAGTGTACAACGACTAGCATAAAAAGAGTCATTTTTTACATCCCGTCCCTCTCTGACCTACCACCTCTTGACATAGCTCTTATATGAGCCTCGACAATGTGAACAAACACAAAAAAACGCCGTATTAACCACCTTTAGAGGCCATTTTTCCCCGCAAAGCGGGGGTTGGCCTTTTTCGGGGACCGTGGTTGTTGTTTTTTGGTCCCCTTTTTGAAGCAATGTTTTACGGCCGGATGCCCTTCCTGACGCCAACCCTTTTTGCCGCCTTTAACGACAAACAGGGGATTACCAGTGAACTGGTACTCAATTAGCCGACCTCGGAAGGATGACAGGCTGAGTCAACCCCCCTGGCGTTAATTCAGCGATCGACCGGGATTCGAACCCAGGATCCTGGGATCCTAAGCCGGCACCCTAGCCGCTAGCCCAACACCAGGGCCGGGCCGTATTAACATGTAAAAATAGGTTATCATGGTGTTTCGTGGAAAACACTTACCAGAAGTAAAATACTATAACCTACAAACATGTATGATTACGTTTTGAAACTGTCGCTACTGCTGTTTAACACTAAACTGAAAGGGAGGAAGCTCCTAACTAAAAGCTCCTATGGAGATTGTGAAAATGCATCTTAATGACACTGCAGGAATGTGGAGAAAAGTTTTGTGGTCAGACGAGACAAAAACTTTTGGTCTAAATTCAAAGTGTAACGTCTGGCACAAGCCTAACACTGCACATCATCCAGTCAACAGAATCCCTACTGTCAAGCAAAGTGGTGGCAGCATCATGTTATGGGGCTGCTTTCCATCAGCAGGGACTGGCAAGCTTGTCAGGATAGAAGGGACAATGGACGGTGTGAAGTACAGGAGAATCATTGCTAAAAACCTGCTTGTGTCAACCATGAATCTGACACTGGGTAGGAGATTCACATTTCAGCAGGACAATGATCCACAGCACGAAGCTAAAGCCACAATGGAGTGGCTGAATGAGAAGAAAATAAAGTCTTGAGTGGCCCAGTCAAAGTCCTGACTTGAACCCTATTGAACGTTTATGGTGACACTTTAAGATTGCAGTCTATCGAAGATCCCCATCAAACTTGGCAGAACTAGAGCAATTTTCACCTGAAGAATGGGAAAAGATTTCACCATCTCACTGCAAAGCTGGTAGAGACCTAATCAAAAAGACTCATAGCAGTTATTGCTGCAAATGGTGCTTCCACCAAGGACTGACCTAAGGGGCTGAATACTTTTGCAACCAGTGAATTTTGATTTGTACATGTTTTTTTACAGGTATTCCTCCTGACATGTGACCTCCTTCAACTATGTTTGTTCAACAACAACAGCCTCCAACAACCTCCTTCAAACAGTGTTTAGTTTGATCTCTTCAGTTATGAATAAAAAAGTTCATTTTGAAAATTTATTTTCACTTAATTCGTAATTCATCTAAATGTGGCATTATTGGTAAGGGTGAATACTTTTGCAGGCCGCTGAATGTGGGTATTCAGGACGTTATTTTTATTATTAACTAATCTTTAATACCAAAACTTAACAGAATATTACATGTGCTGATAAAACAAGGGTCAATAATTATATTATCAATGTTTAACGCTCGGGCATTGACAACGGGGTGAGGTGGAAGAAGCTGTGAGGGGGAGGGTGGGATAGTGGGAAACAGAAATGGAGGACAAGTGGTCTCTGTGTCCCCTACTGAAGTGAGGGACACAGAGAAGGCGTGGGGTTGGGAGTATGTGGGCATGTTGGAGATGATTAGGGGTTGAGTGCTGACACGGAGGGGTTTGATATTACTAATGGACATGAAGAGCAGTTGAAGGTTGCGTGGAAGCGATCTCTGCAAACTGGACTTCTCATGATCCTAGATTTTGATTATACGGAGACGGTCATCACGGGAGGGATGAGATTAATGGTTGTTGAAGGCATGGGGAATAAAAAATGAATGAAGGAAGGCTAGTGAAGCATTTACAAATGGTATTAAACGCTTTTAAAGTACGAAGCCAATTGATTTAAATCAGTTAAATGTTACTTAAATTGGGAAGTACTGAGAAAGGAAGAAATAAAGAAGGATTGAATGAAGGAAGGAAATACAGACCGAAAGAGTTCATGATTTTATTTGGAGTACAATTTATTTTGTCTTTTTTTATGTGAGGACGGGAATAAGATTGAGTTAAGGAGTGGGAAACAAAAACACTGGGATAAAAAGCGGAATTTGGCTTCAGAGACGGAGACAGAGACAGAGTTTGCACTTTACATGCCCACTCGCTGAGGCCTGGGCGATTGGCCAGACACTCGCAGGCACAAAAAATTGGACGATGCATCAGAAGCTCGGTTACACACGGAAAATTGGACGAAAATTTAAGAAAACAAACAAACCTACCCACCCCACCATTCATGCTATATTGACATTAAAAGCCTTTTTGTGTTGGATCACAACTCGAGCCCACCTGCAGGTGCGTTTATATAAGGTGCGTTTAATAAGCAGGTGCTTCCTGAGCTCGTAGAACCAGAAGTCCAAAACGGATTGTACACTTCATTAAACGTACTAAATGTTGGGGCTGTGCAATATTTTTGGAATGGTTGAAGCCATTTTCTTGTTATTTGTCTCATCATGTTTTTCAGGTTCCATGGAGCAAGCATTAGGAAGGCCCTACCATCTCACCAATTGCAGCGAGGGCCCTGGGCCCTGTTATTGTGATAGCCCAATGACGACAAATGTTGGCACTGGAGGGAATGTTAATAGGTGAGGAACTTGATTTGATGACTTAAGAAATCATTACTTTTTTTGGTTTGTTTCGTATTTTATTTTAATTTATTACTTGCAAAATCGAAGATTTTTCAAGTATATTGGTCCGTTGCGTTTGTGGGTCTGTCTGTTTGTTTGTTTGTCACCGGCCTACAGGTCACAATTTTCAACCGATCTTCACAAAACTTCACCAAACGGTAGAGTTGGTCAAAAGCAAGAAGCGTATTGTTTTTGGGGTCAAAAGGTCAACATAGGCTAAAAGGTCAACATATGCCAAAGGTCACAAACTTTGCCAAATTTCTAAAATCCTCAATTTTCATCTGATTGACTTGAAATTTGAAGAGGACTTGCATATCTGGTCACTGAATTTAACCACCAAGTATATTTGAGGTCAACATAGGCCAAAAGGTCAACATAGGTCAAAAGGTCAACAGGCCAAATTTCTAAAATCCTCAATTTTCATCCGATTGACTTGAAATGTGAAGAGGACTTGCATATCTGGTCACTGAATTCAACAACCAAGTATTTTTGAGGTCAACATCGGCCAAAAGGTCAACATAGGCCAAATTTCTAAAATCCTCGATTTTCATCCATTTGACTTGAAATTTGAAGATGACTTGCATATCTGATCACTGAATTCAACCACAAATTATATTTTCGGTGAACATAGGCCAAAAGGTCAACATCGGCCGAATTTCTAAATTCACCAATTTTCATTTGATTGACTTGAAATTCTAAGAGGATTTACATATATGGTCACTGAATTCAACCACCAACTATTTTTCAAGTCAACATAGGCCAAAAGGTCAACATAGGCCAAGTTTTTTAAATCCTCAATTTTCATCCGATTGACTTGAAAATTGAACAGCATTTGCATATTGAGTCACTAAATAGGGAAACTAAATATTTTTGAGTTCAAAAGGTCAAAGGTCACCTCAAGGTCAACCTTACAAAATCATCATTTTTCATCTATAAAATCGTCACTTTTCTTCCTATTGACCCGAGCTTTGATCAAGATTGTCAATTTTAATCTTGATGAATGAAATGTGAATGAATGATCGTTTTAAGGCCATTTTCCCCGCTATTAATCTTGATGAAATGGACAATTTGCTGTATCAATGGAATTTTTTTTCTTGGGGGTGGGGGGCTGGATGGGGCTGGATGGATTTTGCAAGTATCGTGCTCCGCATGACGTCTTCTTCTTTATTTTTTGTCTCGCCACTATTCACACCATGGCAACAGAAGCTTTTCCCCAACAATTTGAGAAATTTAACAAAAATAATTTCAGTCCTGATTTAGTTATTTATTTATTTTGCACTCTGACCCTGTTGATGCACAAACATGATGGAATTTTTGAATTCCCTCACCTCCCCATGTGTCGACAATGTTTTTTTTTTTTTAATTATTCCTTTTAGTGATAACGCAGTGATACCACCATGGTTGGTTCCGGTTTCAGGAACACATTGTACCATTTTTAAATCTGATGGCTGTTGACTCAGCAAGCCTCGTTTAGTCCCACTTTCAGGTTACATTAAATAACTACGTTCTTATCATTTGCTGAAACTTTTTTTCCGAATGTGGCCACGAAGGGTGGATTTTCCGATATCATTGGACGAGCTGCTTTGGACACAGGCAGGTGCGGAGACTCCAGGCATCAATAATGCGCTTTTTCAATACCTTGACTCGTTGCTGAGCAGTGTAGATGAGGAGGAGCTCACAAAGATCGACCATGCACTGGGCATCGACAAGTTTCTCCAGGTACAGCCCCTCGTCTTGACACCTGCCAACTCAGCTTTCTTCCGATGCGGTCCTTTGTGCAAATTCTCTTTTGGGGTGCTTGTGTCAGTGTAAATGCCCATTGTTGCATGGTGTGTAGCACAGTGTTGCAGTGTGTATTGCTTGGGTACAAATAATACTTTTTTGTAACTCATGCAGGCAATGTCTAGCAGCAACCCTCAAAGGATGCCTGGTGCACCAGTTGGTGGAAATGTCCAGCTTCGAAGGCAGGTGCAGCAGCGTTTGCAGGCCCAGCAGAGGCAGGTAATTCGAGAGGAAAGAAAGTACAAAGGGAAGATTATGCATGAATAATTGTTCTTGATCTTATATGTATCGGTGGACTTCCGGTCCCTCGAGCGACGAGGCTTGCTTCGATCTCTCCACGGCATCAAAGTTTGAGTGTTTTCCCGTTCGTTTCTTTGTCAAATTTCCGCTGGGTATTTTGTTGTGCATGTGTTATTGTGTGTTTCTATTTGGTTTTGGTTTTGTCGTTGTTGTAAATTTGTGTGTAATTAGTCGTTTTTTTGTTCGCGCCGCGTGCGCGGCCTGGTCTCTCTGGGCTCCCTCCCCCCCCCCGTCAGTGTTTTGTGAATATGGGTTCTTTCCTTCATAGTATTTGCTTGTTTTTGATTTTCTTTTCTCCCCCCTACCTCTCACGAACATCTTACCCTTTGTCCAGCGTTTTGAAAACAGAACAAACAAATAAACAAACAAAAAAAATTCGATATTAATTCTTTCTCTCCTACCGGACACGTGCTTGTTCGCTCTCCTCCTCGTCTCGACTTGTACCCCGCCCCCTATATCTCGTTTTTCTTCCACCTCTGCTCCTGCTTTCTCAAATCCACGTTCTCACTCAGAGACTTTTCCCAGATTGTTTTTCATGGTTTTGTTTAAATATTATTTAAATATGTTTAAACCGCAGCCGTGATACTGACGCCACCCTCCCCCCCCCCCCCCCCCCCCCCAGAATTTCCATGTTTAGAACGTTTCCCAGTGTGTACCCTGGATTAGAATAGGTACACCGTATCCCTGCGTGTCTTAAGAGACGACTAAGAGGGTTGGCGTCAGGAAGGGATAAAATTACAACGGCCATAAAAACATTGCCTCAAAAAGAGAACCATGACAATTACAACTACATATGGGCAGGGTACAGCCCGAAGTGGAGATCGGTTTCTGAGGTTTGGGACATGGAATATAGGGACAATGACAGGGAGATCAGGAGAAGTGGTGGAAGTATTGGTCAGAAGAAGAGTGGACATATGTTGTGTGCAAGAGACGAGATGGAAGGGAAGTGGTGTGAGAATGGTGAAGGGTAGGCAGGGACAGAAATACAAGTTGATGTGGCAAGGGTGCCTAGAGGGCGTGAATGGTGTTGGTGTCCTGTTTTCTGAGGAGTTTGTAGACAGTGTTGTGAGTGTGACTAGAGTGAGTGATAGGTTGATGATGGTGAAAATGATGATTGGAAAGTTCTTGGTGAACATCATCTCGGGATATGCTCCGCAGGTTGGTCGGAGCGATGAAGAGAAGGACAAGTTCTGGTGTGCGATAGAGAAGCTGATGGAGAACGTGAAAGATGAGGAAGTTGTTGTGGTAGGAGGAGACCTAAATGGACGTGTGGGAAGGAGTATGGATGGTTTTGACGGAGTTGATGGGGGTTACGGATATGGTGTGAGAAATGGAGAAGGTGAAAGGATTTTGGAGTTTGCTGATGGAGCTGATTTGTTGATTTGTAATACTCAGTTCCAGAAAGAGGATAATAAGCTTGTTACATACACGTCAGGTGGGTCGACGACAACCGTTGACTACCTGATGGTGCGTAGGCGAGATAGGGGGCACCTCCGGGACACAAAGGTGATCCCGGGGGAGGAGGCTGTTTCACAGCACCACTTGGTTGTCTGCGACATAAGGGTGAAAGGTGCGAGGAGAGCTCGGCGGGTGAAGTACCAACCGAGAATGAAGGTGTGGAGGTTGAAAGAGGTTGGACGTCAATGAAAGCTAGTCTGTTGGGAGCCGTTGGTGAGGTATGTGGATGGACAAAAGGACCACCGAGGCACTCGGAAACATGGTGGTGGGATGATGAAGTTGGAAAGAGGATTGACGAGAAGAGGAAGAAGTTCAAGGAGTGGCAGAATGCGAAGGGTACGGGAGCAGAAACAGCAGAGCATGAAAGTTATAAGGCAGCCAGGAAGGCTGCAAAGAAAGAGGTAGCAAATGCGCAGGAGGCATGTAGGAAAATGTTCGGAAAACGCTTGGATTCGGAAGAGCGTCAGAAAGCAGTATTCAGGATTGCAAAGCAGATAGCGAAAGAGAGGTGTGATGTGATGGGGGTGAGTTGCTTGAAGGATGAAGTGGGACAAATCGTTGTCGACCCAGATGGAATTAAAGGAAGATGGAAAAGATATATGGAAATGCTGTTGAATACAGAGAATGAATGGGATGGCAACATAGAGAGTAACCCAGTTTTAGGACCGGCAGAGAAGATAACAGAAGGAAGTTGAGGAAGCGATAAAAGCAATGAAGGGTAGAAAAGCGGGAGGGCCGATGGGAGTTGTGGGAGATGTGTTGAAGGCAGCAGGAAGTTGGGGTGTGAAGAGAATGACAGAGATCTGTAATCTGGTGGTGAAAGAAGGCCGCATTCCAGTGGATTGGGAACTGAGTACCCTCGTCCCTCTATACAAGGGGAAAGGCGACCCTCTGGAGGGTGGCTCGTACCGAGCGATAAAGTTATTGGAGCATGGAATGAAGGTATTGGAAAGGGTGTTGGAGAGGAGGATAAGGAAGAAAGTGAAGATCGACTAAATGCAGTTTGGATTTATGCCAGGAAGAGGAACGACAGACGCGCTTTTCATTGTGAGGCAGTTGCAGGAGAAGTACATGGAGAAGAGGAAGAAGTTGTTTCTTGGGTTTGTTGATCTGGAGAAAGCATTTGATAGGGTTCCACGCAAAGTATTGACATTGGCATTGAGGAAGTTAGGAGTGGAGGAATGGTTGATCAGAGTTGTGATGGCAATGTACAAAAGAGCGCGCACAGCTGTAAGGATGAAGGACGGGAACAGTGGTGAGTTTGAGGTGAAGGTGGGAGTGCATCAGGGGTCGGTAATAATCCACTACTATTTGTAGCTGTGATGGAGGTGCTGGCTCAGAACGTAAAGGAGGGTTTACCGTGGGAGTTGTTGTATGCAGATGATCTGGTGTTGATTGCGGAAAGTATGGATGGACTGAAGGAAAAGATGAACAAGTGGAAGGAATGTATGGAGACAAAAGGTCTGAAGGTGAATATCGGAAAGACGAAGGTGATGGCAAGTGGTAAAGCATGTGGTGAGGTGGAAAGAACTGGGAAGTGGCCCTTTGCTGTGTGTAGGAAGGGTGTCGGAGTGAACTCCATTCAATGTACAATGTGCGCTGAGTGGGTTCATCAAAAATGTAGTGGTCTGAAAGGGTTATTAACCAGTGTGGCAGCTACATTCAAATGTAAGGTGTGCACAGAGGGAGCTGCAGATGGAGGAAATGTTGAGTTGGATATTGGAGACGGCGTGAAGCTGGAAGGTGTGAAAACATTTTGCTACCTCGGAGACATGCTGAATGGAGAAGGTGGATCAGACTCGGCAACGGTTGCTAGAGTGAGATGTGCATGGAAGAAGTTTCGGGAACTGAGTGGCGTGCTGATGATGAGGGGAGTGTCGTTGAAGCTGAAGGGAAAGGTGTATGCTGCATGTGTGAGGAAGTGTTATGATTTATGGGAGCGAGACATGGGTAATGAACGTAGAGCAGCAACGAAGGTTGGAAAGGGTGGAAATGCAAATGGTTCGACGGATGTGCGGAGTATTGTTGAGAGAGAGGAAGACAAATGATGAATTGCGAAAGATGATGGGAATAGAGCCTGTGATTGATGCTGTGAAGAGGAACAGGTTGAGATGGTTTGGTCATGTGTTGAGGAAGGATGAAAGTGACTGGTTGAGAAGAGTGATGGAAATGAATGTAGAAGGAAGTCGAGGACGGGGAAGACCGAGAAAGACCTGGCTAAAGATGGTGGAAGAAGAAATGCGGGCAAGGGGGTTAACAAGGAGAGATGCAGAAAACAGGGCAAAATGGAGAAGATTGTCATGGGGACCGCAAGGCTAACCCCCGCTCTTGTAGGGAAAATGGCCTTTAAAATGCATGTTGTTGTTGTTGTTTTTATATGTATCACAAGGATGAACATGGATCGACAGGATTGGTATTATGACCATGGTGTTTGTACCTTTGGCTGAAACATGCGTAGCGGCCTTTTTTATTTTATTTTGTGGCTTGCGGTTTTTGTTTCAGGTTGTCTTTCCTCCGTCGACGAAGTCTTTATGTTTTCAGGTTGTCTATCCGGCTGTCCGTCCGTCCGTCCGTGATAGGTTTTCTTTACCGCGATAACTTGAGAACGGCTGAAGGGATCTTAGTCAAACTTAGTGCAGGTATGTATAATGAAGTAAAGAAGAACTGATTAGATTTTGGGGTCATGAGGTCAAAGGCCAAAAGTGAGGTCATGTTCGGTAAAATCCTGTTACCATGATAACTTGTGAACAAGTGATGGGATTCTGACCAAAGTTGGTGCAAGTATGTATTATGATGCAAAGATGAACTCAGTTGATTTTGGGGTCAAGAGGTCAAAGGTCACAGTCTGTAATAGGTCCATATCTTGATAATGGCTGAAGGGATCTAGTTCAAACTTGGTACAAGTATGTATAATGATGTAAAAATTAACTGATTAGATTTTGGGGTCAAGAGGTCTAATGTCAGATGTCTCGTCATGTAAAAATTCTGTTGCTAAGCTAACCTATGAACTAGTTGTGGGATGTTCACCAAACTTGGTATAATTATATTTTATAATGCAAAGATAAACCGATTAGATTTTGGGGTCAAGAGGTCAAAGATCAGAGGTAATGTTAAGTTACAATTATTTCATTACCGTGATAACCTAAGAATGGCTGAAGGGATCTTAGTCAAACTCAGTGCAGGTATGTATAATGAGGTAACAATGAAGTGATTAGATTTTGGGGGTATGAGGTCAAAGGTCAGAGGTCATGCTAAGTCAAATTTACGTTGCTACACCAACTTGTGAACAAGTGATGGGATTCTCAACAAATTTGGAATATATATATATATTGTATATATATATATATATATATATATATATATATATATATATATATATATATATATATATATATACACAATATATATATATACAATATATATATATATATATATATATATATATATATATATATATATATATATATATATATATATATATATATATATATATATATTGTTGCGGATTTGGGGGTCGGCGCTCCCCTTATCAAGGGGGGGTTAATCCCCTTGTCCTTTTCAGCTGGCCGTCCCGAGTCCTGGAAGTTATGATGTCACTTCCGGTCGGTGGTAAGTAGGGTTGTAAGCCTAATTAGTCTTAGTACCTAAGTACTACCACCGGCCGTAAAGCGAGGAGATAACTCCCACCCGAGCCGCAGCGTTGATGGACACGCCGAGCGAAGTGAGCCGCGACTCAGGCCGTTAACAAAGACTAACCCGATTCGGAGCGGTTTCCAAATCGTGCCACAGGTACTCAATCGAGAAAAGACTAAAGCAATCGGATAAGAGGAAACCAGAATAAGGGAAGAACAAAGAGTGGGTTTATTAATTATTTACAAGCAAAAGATGAGGAAACGAAAGGAATATACAGGAGGAAGAAGAAGGAGAAGGACACAGGGCAATCTTATCTATACAATCTTAACTTAACCACCCCAGGACAAACAGACACACTCACACGGGATGGTAGCTGGTAGGGGAGGAAGGTCCAAGCAGACGTCCAGGCTCCTCGTCCGGTCCCGACTCGTGCCGTGGTAGTGGTGGAAGCAGGCCGGCCGCGCGTCGTCGTTGACCGCGAGCGGACCTTACGTATATCGGGGGGACTGGGAGGCTACGGACGTAATACGTATTTCGTGCCAACGCTCTCTCCCTCCCGATTAATGTAAGTATCACAGGCAGTTCGTATCAGAGGCAGTTCGTATCAAAGGCAGTTCGTATCAAAGGCAGTTCGTATCAAAGGCAGTTCGTATCAAAGGCAGTTCGTATCAAAGGCAGTTCGTATCAAACGCAGTTCGTATCACAGGCAGTTCGTATCAAACGAGCTCCCTCACCAGTTCCTCAAGTCCCCAAGTCCATGCAAAAGGAGCCCGCCGAATGAAGTCCCCAAAAGAAGTCCGTGGCGCAGTCCTTCAAAGGGCTTGGCACGTGCGCTTATATAATGCGCTCACAGATCAATGCGCGCTTCATCAAACCACGCCCGCCAGTGAGCTCACCTCAGCCCTGGTTGGTTGGCGACGGCTCACCGGCTTCGCCCTTGATGGTGAGTTGACGTGCCACACCTTGTTCTCGTGTCCCGCTCCCTTTTTCCTCGGCCTGAGACCGCATGTTCAATGGCGTTTGGAGCGAGCGCTAAGGCGTCGACGAAGGCTCAATGCAGCGAACGCTGCTAACCAAACCACATGACAATTTGGGGAGAGACAAGCCACGAGGGGCGCATTATGGCGTAGCTTGGAGAGAGCGACTGCAAAATGAACGGAAGGAACTATTCTTATTTAATTGACACAACGCAGATTCAACTATTGGGAACACAGCCTTATCTGACACATAATAAGGAAATAACTAAAGTTCCTGTGGTGTCCTTCGTGTTGCATATGAACTAACTATGGATGTGACCTTTAACCTTTTAAATGATGGAATATTATTTACAAAGCGAGGGGTGCTCAAAACCGCAACGATATGTATGTATGTATGTATGTAACCAAGGAGAAGGAAAGATAATAAAATAATATACAGAAGAATCAGAGACACAGTGCAATTATTAGCTTATACAGACTTAATTAACCCAGGGACAGAACAAACAAAACAAACTCACGTACACAAGAAGGGTGGAAAGGCAGGAGGTGGATGGCTGGAGGGAGAGGAAGGTCCAAGGGGGTCCTGCAGCACAACCGGCGCGTTTAGCAGCCGCCGTTCCTTCACGGCCCTGCTCCAAACCGCCGTTCCGGCCCCCAAGCTGCTGTTGTGGCTGCTGTGGACGTCGCGTGCTTTGCCAGGCCTCGTCCGACTCGTCTGGTCCAAACCCTCAACTCTTTCTTGGTCCGCTCACTCTTTACCACCGACTCCTCACCGCAACCAACGCAACCAACTGACCACCGACTCCACTGACTGACTCCTCACGACTCTCTCACTTGCTTCTTGCGTGCGCGCCTTTTATAGCGCCTCCAGCGATCAAGCCGCCGGCCTTCCTGACACGCCCATCGGTGTGCTCACCTCGGCCCTGGTTGGTCACGCGACCCTCTCGCTCCGCCCTTGATGACGACGGGCGGGCACGCCCCTCTTCCCCTCTATGACGAGGTGGAGACACGCGTTTCTTCTCCGACCCTGCCTCGTGGTCAATGGCGGTTATTGGAGGGGAGGTAATTGGCAATCGAGGGTTGGCAATCACCAGAGGGGATGTAATAGGAAATGGAGATTTTGGGGATGGTAATGAAAGGGGATCTATTCTCTTTCACTGGTGCAATGGAGTACTTCAATTAATGGGAGACACAGCCTTACCCTAAAACACAGAATAAGAGATAACTATCAAACAGGGGTATTCTATTATTTGGCTGACGTGTATGCTTGTGGACTAATTATGGGATGCCCTTTCACCTTTACACAGCTCCGGAGGTAGGGGGGCGCAGAATAAACAATAATAATAATAATACAGCACACAATCAAAAAAATACAGTCCTCATCTCCGCAACACTGCACCCTCCTCCTCTTAGGCACGTCCCGGGCCTACAACTTTTATTTGGTGTGACACGTAGGTGTAGTTCCCTCTACTTTTAACCTGACCCTGAGTGCGACAGTTTTAAAACATAAATAAATGTGTCCCGCTGCTCCATTGCACCCTGCCTAACAGACTTACGCCCACATTTAACCGAATTGCGGAATGGTCTTCAAACTACACACTGACGGTGGGAAGCATTATTTACAATGACGCTATTTTTATTTACAAAACTAACCCAGGACCTGTGATTGTTCTTTCTGGGGGGGGGGGGGAGACAGTCTGCTCTGCATCGACGCACCATTAAAGCACCCAAAAACGCACCAATACAAGCACCCTCAAGCACCAATCGGTGCAGTCACCATAGTTCATCAGTGTTCAACAATAAAAAATAAATCAACAACCCCTAACCCTGCAGGTGATCTCTTGGTCTTCGGCTCCCTCTGCTGGTTATTATTATTTGGTCTTCCAGATGTTGTCATTCTTTTGCTTTGCTTACTGGCGGCCTATTTGTATTAAAACTTGCACCCAATGTGTCCATTTTTATTTATTTTATTTATGGCCCACAGGGCCGACTAGTGTGGTTCACCTGTGGGGCATCGGTGCCCTGTGGCCAAGGTCCGCCAGCAAGATTTCGGGCCCTCATGGCCGGTTCCAGCAGAGGGGCCATGCCCCAACCCATGGGGTCCATAAGTGGTGCTCGGCCACAGACCTGTGGTCCATAATGTGGTGCATCGATGCAGACAGCTGGTTCTGGGAATTCCGGGCGCACAATGGCCGACCCACGCACGCTCCCCTCGGCGCCCCATGGCGCACAGGTCATGTGGGAGACAAAAAGAGACAATTGAGCGAGGGGTAAGGTCACAAGGGTACACATCAATAAGGCAATGCAAGGCGAAATGCGTACGGAGGGCGAAGTGAGAAAGCTCGTCCCTACCGTACGTCACCCCCCTGTCACCTACACTACCCTTGCCCTTACCCCATATGTACAAAATCTACCCATTTACAAATTCGTCACTACCGTCACGTCTCCCCATATTTCCTCTATACCAAATTCGTCGCCACAATCCCTCTACTTCAAAATTTGCCATCACCAAATTCATCATCAATCCTCATAAGGGGGCAGAGATGGAACATCAAAGCACAATGTCACACCCACGTCATGATGCGTCTCACATTCCAAACATCTGCATTAATGAAAAATAATAAAACATGGCATGGTGTGGAGTTACCTCATCTCAGGTGAGTGGATGCAGATGGTGCGAGGAGACTCCGATCCTAACTATCCTCTAAATGACCTTAACACACTTTACACTACCCGGGGTCTCTCCCTGCCAATCCATTGGCCAACTTACACTATGGGTTCTAAAAACCAATTCCCATTGACCAAACTGTGGTGCTTCTCAATTTGGGGTCTCACTCCCCCGATTCATCTCCCGGTGCCCTCGCACAATTTCTGGGCTGCGACGTGTAGCTCTCCCAGCAGGTCTACCCACCTGCACACCTCCACCACTGCAGTTGCCACCCGAGCTTACCTAGCTCCTCACCCTAACCTAACTAACTGGGGACAGCCCCTCCTGGCTCTGTCACCCCACTCGGTGCCCTCTGGCACTGGGCTACCCGGGTCCGTCCTCCGGATCCTCGGGCCCCATCCACAACAACTACTACCGGCTCCCAGAGCCCACCTGCGGCCTCACCTGGCCGACATCCTCACAGTGGTGGAGCGCCCAACCAACTACACACACTAACAGGCTACTCGCCCAGCCATTTCCACAACACTAATGCACCCATCCAAAGACCATTCTTTCACCCGCACCACAGATGCCAATATCCAACCACAATTTACCTGTACCCTCTACCTAACACTTACACTACCCGCCCCGGGTATCCGTGATGGGGGTCCACTCTTCCCCCATTCACACCTTCGCACCATCCACTCCACTCCACAATTTCCACCATACTCACTCCACGACCATCCATTCCAATACTCCAGATATTCCACACTACCATTTATTCCACACAGCCACATACACCTGTTGTTGCACACCTGTGCCCTCACACCTGGTGCCACCTGCACCCTCCTTTCTTCCTGGACCATTTGGTCAACACAACACGCAATCACCACTACTCCCTCATACACTGCTCCATACACCTGTTCAGTTGCACACCTGTGCAATCACACCTGTTCAATCACACCTGTTCAATCCTCAAACACACGGCATCATCTCAGCTAACTACTCCCCTCTGAAACTTGCGCTTCCCAGTCGTCCCTTTAAACTATTGCGCTCCCACGTCATCATCCACGCTAGTCTACCTGCGTCCCCACTACAGGTATCCTTGTCACTAACTAACCTTAACGTCACCTAATGTCATTTTTGCTAGATCCCTATCAATATCCTAACCCACCCGGGCTAGTTTTCACTGCCATACACCCCATAATCTATAGCGCATTTGCCCCACCGCTGTGAGGGATGGTGGATTTGCCATCCCACCACATCGGGGAGGTCCTACTATCAATTTCGCTCGTCCAAATCCAACAAATCAAAAATTTGTCATTTACTGCTAATCACCGTACCAATCATCAAATTTTGCTTTTTTCTAATTTCGGGGCCAAAACGCTATCCTCATCACCCGTCTACTTATTAGATCCTCTCGGTGCGCCAATTCCCTTCTAAAGCTCGGCTTCGTACAGCCGACCAATGAATACGGGTTGTTTTGTGCCAGCGGCTGGATACGTCCCGCATTCGGGGCAGGGACGGGGGCTTACCCGGGCCGAGATCCCACGCACCACCTCGGCGTGGAGCCATCCAATGTCCCGATCTCGACCTGCCGGCACGTCTCAACAAAAAGTGGTCGCCATGACGACCCTTCCTATCGAGCTGCCCGCTCCGCCTAGTGGAGCACGGACGCGGCCGTTCCAAACGAGGCCCAGCGTGGATCGCGTACGGCGGTCCTTTCGAACCCGCTGCGGCTCGGATCCCCGCTGGTTCTCGCGGCACGCGAAGCCCGGCACGCACTGAGGGCCCGACTCGGCTAAAAGTCGCTAACCCGGTTACCATCGATGCCTCACCTGGATGCTTACATGCATACGCTACCCCTTTCTTCCTCATACCTCCAGCTGTTCCCATGCTCCTCGTACCTTCCCTTACACACCTCGGTACACTCATTCCGCTCACCGACTTGGTCACACACCTGACCACCGAACACCTTGGCACACATTCGTCGCTCGCACACCTCACCAACACACCTCTTCGCGCCCCCTCCTCGGTCACCTCCTCTGTGACAATCACAGGTGTGCTTTCACTCGCACACACAACCATGTGCCTCACGACCAACTCAAGTGTGCATTCCCACACCCACTCTACCATTCCAGGTGTGCATCCTTCCATTCCAGGTGTACATCCTCGCTCACCTGTCATAACCAACTCACGCTCCGTGTCACTCTCACTACTCTCACCTCCACTCTCGGTCGCGCACTCACCCTTACTCTCGACAGCGCACTCTTTCCCCATGCACCTGTCCGTTACACACCTTTCTCGCGCATCCTCTTGCGCACACTTTTTCGTTACTTCCTCCGTAACACTCACCACACCGCGCTTCCATGTGCTCCCTCGCACACGCGCTACTACCGACTCACTCTCGACAGCACACTCGCTGGTCGGCGCGCACTTTTTCCTCACACACCCCATGGTCGGACATTCTCGCACACCTCTTTTTCCGCACACCTGACCTGTCACACACTTCACCAACGGCCTCTCACGAACACCCGGATCCAAACCAATCCCCAAGCCGACTGAAGCTTTCCTCACATCATGTACATTTCCGATTATATCGCCACTCACCTTGGCACCTCGTCTCCGCACCTCCTTTGCCACCTGCAAACTCTTTATTTGGTTAGTGAGCAGCACATTATGAGTTGAGCACCGACCTTGTACCAATTCCATTACCTCCTCCTGGATTTCACTCTTAGTTTCTGTCCGTCTCTTCTTAATTTCACTCACCTCTTCTTCCACTTCCTCTAATTTTTGTTTAACCTCTTTTATTTCTCGGTGCGTCTCCTCAAGTTCGTCCTCTAAGGCTACCGTGACCGTCTCTATGTGCATCCTCACCTGCCGGTCCTTTGTCTCCATTATCTCTGTCACCTCGTCCACCCTCATTGTCAGTTCCTCACGTACCATCTGACATTGCCTCTGTGTCGCTATTAATTCGTTTTTAATTTCTTTTTGTGTCGCCTTTAACCCTCCTAGTACTGCAGTGTTCCTTTGAACCTGCTCCACTAACTCCGTTTGTCCCTCCGTCAGCTGTTCCACCTCCTCTGTCAGACCCTCTATGCCCCCCTGTAACCTAGCCGTATTATTTCTCACCTCTTTCTCCATACGCTTCTCACCTCGCTTTACCTCCTCGCGTAGCCCCGAAACCTCCTCACTTACACCTCGTCGTATCTCCTCCATCTCTTTTGTAGATGCCACCCTCATCTGTCCCAATTCATCCCTCTGAGCATCCAGTTTACTTTCTAACCCGATTTTTACCTCCTCTATCTGCTCTCCCATTTGTTTAATTTCTCGGGCGGATTGCTCCCCTATCTCCCGCAATTTGCCTTCCATCCTGTTTTCTAACCCCTCTAACCCCTTTTTCATCCCTTCCATTTGATTCTCTTGAGCGGCCATTCTGTTTTCTACCCCCGTTAACCCATTCTTTACCTCTTTTATCCCATTGTCTAATGCCTCACCGGTACCCCTTACTTCGTCCCTCATTACCCCCATCATTCTGCTTTCCATTTTCTCACTATCAGCCCTTGCTTCGTCCCTCATTTTGTCCATAAGGGCCCCGATTTGTAGCAACAAAAGGTCCGAATCCAACGGCGGCGCTGCTACTGTCGCGGGCGCGGCAAAATTTGGTGCCGCTACACCCACGTGCGCGAGGACGCCATTTTGCGTGCCTGATACTCCCTCAACCGCCTCCTCATTGCTCCCCTCCATTTGATCCTGGGTTACTCCTAACCCCTCTATCTCTCCCACCGGCATCCCGTCGCCTTGACCAGCCATGGCGCGATTTCAAAATTCAGGTTTTGTAAAACAAAAGCAAATTTCACCGTTAATAATTTCGAGCGCGTGAAGCGCGCTTCGGGTCCAATCCCACCTCCCGACACCAATTGTTACTGATCGCGGTTTAGATGATATGATGGGCCGAGCGGATGGTCCAACCGCGACCGAACAGTTATTCCCCGATTAGAACCCGATTCCACCCAAACGTTGGCCGGATCGCACCGCAGCTATTCAATAGGGAAAAGACAAAGGCGACACGGATGTGAAGAAGAAGAAGAAGACAAAAAGGTTGGAAATACTACTAAATTTATTCCTACTATTTACATGCTCAAAGTAACCAAGGTGAAGGAAAGATAATAAAATAATATACAGAAGAATCAGAGACACAGTGCAATTATTAGCTTATACAGACTTAATTAACCCAGGGACAGAACAAACAAAACAAACTCACGTACACAAGAAGGGTGGAAAGGCAGGAATGGGTGGAGGGATGAGAAGGTTCAGGTTCGTGCAAACGGCAGGGCTGGAGGTGACAGCTCCGACTCCTCGCACTCTGGTTCACAGAACGGGCGACAGGGAGATCCGAAGACCACGGCACGTCGATGTTCGCGTGCATGCACTGGTTGTTCTCAAAAGTGCTGGTTGGTATCGCGAGCCGGGCGTGCCGATTCTCATTCCCCGCAGGACGTTCGCGCCAAGCAGAATGAACAATTCTCCCCACTGGTGTTCCTTGCTCATGCACCTCCCTTCACAGAACTTCTCAATGTGTGCTTCCTCACTCATCTGCTGCCTCAATCGTCTGCTCTTTGACGCATCTCTCTCCCTCAATCATCTCTGGTGGGGGCGTCGCATGACAGGTTATATAGGCCACACCCTCGAACCTTCGCGAACCTCCCCGGTCATTCTTTCTCCGCCCTCTCAAGCCAAACCCCTCGTACCTGATTGGTCGGCAAGGGCTGGCTCACTCCTCCTTCCGATGACGAGGGCGGAGACACGCCTTTCTTCTCCGAACCGACCACGTGTTTAATGGAGGGCGAATGCAGTTGGCAATTGAGGCTTTGCACTAGACAGGGGATTCTACCTTATTTCAATTTGATGCAATGCAGAGTCAACTAATGGGAAACACAGCCTTAAACTAATACACATAATAAGGAAATAACTATTTAGAAGGGTATATTTTGGCCTGCGTGTATGTATATGGAGTAACTAAGAGGACGACCTTTGACCTTTACACACAACATGGAGATATTTACAAGAATTCATTACACTTACAGAGGGTGATATTTACAACAATTACAAATCCGCAACAATATATACATACACACACACAATTTCAAAACACACCTGGTCACAAGTGTGCCTCACTGACCGGGTCCTCAGCATCATCCCGTTTCGACCCTTCAACCTCGATACGGTCAGCTAAGGTGGGCCAGCAGGGGCACATACGCCTCCACATGCAACAGCTACACCTGGATGCGTACATACCCCCACCCCCAGCCAGCTAGAACACAAACTACAACAACAAAACCACCTCCACTCCCAGAATCCACAGCCCCTCATCCACTCACTCACACACACCAAAAAGAAAACCAACTGACCACCTACGCTTACAACATGCACCACTCAAACAAAAACACATTCATGCAAAACCACACCCACTCCTGCAACACACACACACACACACACACACACACACACACACACACACACACACACACACACACACACACACACACACACACACCATTCACACATCTCCATTTCTCATCCGCGCTCAGTCACTACCTCTTTAGGCTGAAATGAACCACCACCCACAGCCTCGACCTACACCGTTCGATGTGCCTCCATAAACTTCCTCCATATCCAAAGTGAGCATTTCAAGGCAACCCGGGCCACTCTGTCTAACATCCTCCTTCTTTCTGTCCCACACACTCCAAGTCAAGCAAGACATGCAGAAAAGGAATTGCCAATATACCCTCTACACCCCACCTTAGATAGCTGACAAGAAACTCGCCAACCCTTCTCCCGACACTCTGCCCTCCAGCTCACTGTACTTTCCTCTCTTCCTCCCGTGCACCTCCTCCATGTTCTCTTCCCAAGATTCAGACAACTCCCCGAAGATGACCTGTCCTGTTGCACCTGACCAGATGATGATGTCAGGCCGCAACCATGTCACACAGATCTCCTTTGGGAATACCAATTGTGGCTTTAGGTCTGCCACCACCTGCCAATCACAAGCATCTGACAGCCCTCTTGCTTTCCACCTCCTCCTCTTTCCACCTCTTACCACTTGGCCCTCTTTGACAAACAACACCTCTCCCCCATCGGTCTCCTTCTCCACTCTTCTCTCTCTCTCTCGATCTCAGCACCTCTTGTTGCACCATCTGCTCTACCACCACCAGCACCTGATCATGCCGCCACTTGTATCTTCCTGCTGCCAATGCTACTGAGCATGCACTCAGTGCATGCTGCACCGTTCCCAAACCTCAAACCAAAGCGTTTCTTATATATATTGTTACGGAACCCAATGTCGGCCTATGGTTCCCCTTTGAGGGGGGATTAGTCCCCTCGCTTGTCACTGACCGACGTGGTCCCTGAAGCTGCACCGCGACCTCCGGAAAGGCCGGTGAGCAGCTTTGTTCGTGACCGCGGATAAGATGTTAATTTGCCGAGCGGATGGCAGCCGCGGCCCGAACCGTTAACAAAGACGAACCCGATTCTGAACGTTGGCCAAATCGTGCCACAGGTATTCAATTTGGAAAAGACAAAGACGACGGATGTGAAGAAGAAGAAGACGAGGTAGGAAATACGAATATGATTTATTATTACTATTTACAACCAAAAGAAACCAAGGAGAAGGAAGGATAATAAAATAAAGGCAGAAAGAGGGACGGACCAGAAGGACACAGTGAAACTTAGCTTACCTATTACAGTCTTATTTAGAAACCCAAGGACAAGACAGACTACGATCACACTTACACGACTGGGGAATGGAGGCAGGAATGACTGGAAGGAGG